>NW_007260133.1:717538-718815 GCF_000164805.1 Carlito syrichta | reverse complement strand
CCGCGGAGACCCCGCCGAGGAAGAGGGGCGCGCGCCGGGCGCGGCGGCGGCTTCGCGAGGCCGAGGCGCGTGGGCGGCCTGAGCACGCGGCTCGCGGCTCGCCGGCGACTCGGCCACTCGGCGAGACTCGCCGCCGCCGGCGGCCGAGAGCCACGGGCCGGGCGCGGGGGCGCGTGCCTGTGGCTGCCGCGGCTCGGAAGGCGGAGGCGGGAGGATCGCCGGAGCCCAGCGGGCCGAGGCTGCGGGGGCGGGGAGCGTGCCACGGCCCTCCGGCGACAGAGGGGGGCTCCGACTCAGAAAGAGAGGCGGCGACGACGACGACGACGGAAACCCTCTGCTTTGGCCGCCAGACTTGCAGTGGCAAGTTCTAGCTGGCGTCTGGTCTCAGAAGATGGCGAATTCTTTGCGGCAAACGGCGGCCGCCAGGCGAGCCTCAGCCCCGCCGTCTCGGCTTGCAGCTCCCGTTCTCCAGTCGGAGGACCCACGGCTCCTCGTCCCGGCTCCGCAGAGGAAAGGCTGATCCCAGGGCGCGGCCGGCTCCGTGGTGCCGCAGACAAGGAGGTGCTCGAGAAAGGCTGGGGACTGGTCCAGGGGCACGGGTGGCAGACTGCGGGCACAGCTGGGACGGTTCAGCACACATCGAAAGAGTGAGTTATAAACCACTGAATAAAGCCAAACCCAGAAACCCAACTAACATGGATGAATACACGAGTACATCAATAGATGGGCAAAGAAGAAAGGCTGTCCTTGTGGTAGGCTGCCAACTACGGCCGGCGCGGTGGCTCGAGCCTGTCGTCCCAGCACTTTGGGAGGCTGAGGCGAGAGGATTGTCTGAGCCCGCGGGTTCGAGACCCGTCCTGGGAAAGTGGCAAGCCCTCGTCTCCACAATAAATCAAAAATTAGCCGGGCGCGGTCGCGTGGGCCTGTAGTTTCAGCTACTCGGAAGGCGAAGCAGAAGCATGACGGGAGCCCAGCAGGTCGAGCTGGGGTGGCCGTGAGCGTGCCACTGCACTGCGGCCTGGGCGACGGGGTGGACTCGGACTCAAAACAACAACAAAAAAAGAATGCCAACTAACAGCCATAGTAGATTACAAATCAAAACCGGTGGGCAACAATTTGACACGGAATTTTAGTTTCTCGTTAGAGGACCTCTTCACAAATTCGTAATTAGGAAGGAAAAAGATAGTGACCTTTTAATCGGGAAACCTAATGGATACCACCTGAAAAAATACTTCCAGTCGGTCATCAGTAGCAGAAAATATGTTCAAATCCACATT
>NW_007260133.1:706466-717413 GCF_000164805.1 Carlito syrichta | reverse complement strand
AGAGAGAGAGAGAGAGAACGTCACAGAATTACAACCAGAAATCCAGAAGGAAAACATTTAGAAGGTTTCAAGGAGTTGATCAGTACTGCAAATGCACTGATCAGGGCCTTAAAGCACCTGGCACAGGTAATTATACATTGTAATATAGTAATTTGCATTTACTCTGATCCGCAGAAGGGAAATAACCGGACATTTGGGCCCGATGATGAGATTACTAGGGGAAAGGTTTCTGGGTGCTTTGCCTTCCTAGCTGGAGGAAACATGGATGCAAAAAAGGCACACTTCAACAGCATTCCAAGCATGGATTTGAAATGTTTGTTTCTTTCTTTTTTAAAAAAGTTACTGGTTAAACATATTACTCTAAATGGATAGGGATGTACAGGGGAATCCAAAAAAACCGGAATTATTTTTTGGGAGGGTGGGCCTTGTAGCCCAGGCTTCCCCTGCAGGTAAGTGTTCTAGGAACCCATCACCATCAGTGGACCAGTTAAAGATGCTGTGAGAGGCTGTGTTCAGCTTCAGTGAATGTTTATGGAGTTTCTCACAACCGTCTGCCCATCACTCAGAGGTGCTTTACCAGCACACCTACCCACACTGTACTACGTGTTCAGCAGTCTTTGACAAAAAACAGCTTGACTCCTGTACTCCACACTCTCTGTTTACCTGATATTACCCTGAGTGAACTCCTTTTTTTGTGGTTGTTTCCCCAATGAAAAAAGTCCTCAAAGGGAAACATTTTGCCAATGTGGAAGAGGTGCAACAAAAAGCAGCAGACGCACTAAAAGTCGTCAAAATTGAAGATTTCAAAAATTGTTTTGAGCAGTGGAAAAAGTATATTGATAAGCGTAGTGCAGCAAATGGAGAGTACTTTGAAGGTGACTGAAGTTTAAACGTGTGAGAATGAATACACGATTTTTTATAAATAAATTCTGGGATATGGGGGTCTCTCCCTCATATGTTTATGTGTGGGAGTGCATAAAATTAGAAGCTAATCTTTATGGGTGATTAGAAATAATTCTGTGGCCAGGCTCAGTGTCTCAGCCTGTAATCCCAGCACTTTGGGAGGCCGAGGCAAGTGGATTATCTGAGCCCATGGATTCGAGACCCATCTGGGCAACCTGGCGAGATCTCATCTCTACAATAAATTAAAAATTAGCCGGACGTGGTAGCGCGTGCCTGTAGTTCCAGCTACTTGGAAGGCTGAGGCGGAAGGATCGCCGGAGCCCAGCAGGTCAACCAAGCTGACTACTGGATTTGGTTACATTACTTGCTTTCAGAAAAATAATTCGGCCATTACCTTGCTAGATTCTGGTCTGGCCATGTGCTCTTTGCCATGCTGTCTGGCTTTGGCCCCCACCTTGGGAAGGTGAATCTTCTCATTCTCTCTCTCTAATATACTTTCTAAATAAACTATATTTCCCAATCTAACTTCTGTGCAATTCTTTGCATCTTTCACACAGCACTGGATCACACCCCAGATACCCACACCCCCAGCCAGCCTGACCTAACATTCTGGAGGTCCTGCTAGGAGAGTGTGACCCTAACATATTTTGGAGGACCCAGTGAGATGACCCTAACATATTTTGGAGATTCCACCAAGACATGCTGCTCTCTTATTCTCTCCTCCTCCTCTTACACCGAGACCTGTCCCCCTTTTTCTCTCCTCTCCAAAAGCCCTTAAGCATACCCATTTTGTGGCTGTTCAAGGCCACACTTGCCTCTGAGTGTCAGCCCCTTTCCAATCTGTGAAAGGTGAATAAATAGCTTTACTTCTTTCTACTTTCTTACTTGGTTGCAGTCTTGCATTATTCCTGTGACTCTGGCACCGGCTCCAGCTGACCCTTTCATTTGCTTTGTTTTGTTTCTGAGTTGGAGTCTCACTCTGTCACCCAGACTGGAAGGCAGTGACACGCTCACAGCCACCACAGCCTCTACCTGCTGGGTTCAGGTGATCCTTCTGCCTCGGCCTTCCAAGTAGCTGGAAAAAAAAAAAAATTCAAAGTCTTACCCTGTGGATATTAATCTCCTGATTTTGACTACATATTCAAAAGAACAAATCTTAGCACTAATGACAAAAACCAAACCAAACAAATAAATAACCCACACCTGACCCAGCCTTCCATCCCTAGCCAGTAGTGACAAGCTTGCAGGTGAGTCTCTCAAGGACCAGAGCAACTAAGCAGTCTACTCATGTTCCTCCAGCAGGTAAGTGGCCAGCGATCTGTGATGCTCTGTAGGCTGAGAGTTTTTAAAAATGAGACTAATTTTTTTTTTTTTTTTGAGTTGTAGTCTCACTCCGTTGCCCAGACTGGAGTGCAGTGGCTGCTCTCAGCCACTGCAGCCTCGACCTGCTGGGCTCCGGCAATCCTTCCGCCTTAGCCTTCCAAGTAGCTGGAACTATAGGCGCGCGCTACTACACCTGGCTAGTTTTTGATTTACTGTAGAGATGAGGTCTTGCCAAGTTGCCCAGGAGGGTCTCGAACCCGCGGGCTCAGGCAATCCACTCACCTCAGCCTCCCAAAGCGCTGGGATTACAGTCTGGCAAAAATGAGACTAATTTAAGATAAACTATCTTTGTCACTTTTTTCTTAAACACCTTCATCACTTGTTTTCAGCATTTCATTCATTCAACAAAACACATATGCATGGCTCACACTGAGAAATAAAGGAGTGGAGGAGGACAGGCTGTCTGGAAGGCCCTGTGGTAGGAACTGTTATGGTGATGACATGGACCCTCTCCCTGCGAAAAGTGTCCACTCTACCTAGTCAGATAAAATGATTGTCTCAAAGTTCAGAGAGGTACGGCAGAGGAAATATATTACATTAATTTCATTCTAGAAACATGAGGAATAAGAAGATCCACAAAGAAGTGATGACGGCACTGGTTCTGCAGGCAGATGACAGGTGAAACCAACCCAAGTGGACACAAGAGCATGTACGGAAGTCCTAAAGTGTGGTGTGAGCAGAGAACAAGTGGTTCGGTGCTTCCAGAGCTCAGGTGCAGGGAAGTGGGTAGTGAGGGTTTAACCTGTAGACTTAGGCAGAGGTCACACGTCGCAGGGCCTTGTGTGTTATGTCAAGGAGTTTGAACACCATGCTGCAGGCAGTGGGTGGCACTGAAGGGTTAACATGAAATCCTGCGGGAGCAATGTAGAGGATGAAGTGGTGGGGAGGAAAGAGGAGAAGCTGATGGGAGGACGCTATTCGCTCCAACTTGTATCAGGTGATGGCCATGGGGAGGAGAGTGAAAAGATACCCGAGAGGCAGAATCAGACAGACTTGGAGAGGGAGGGCAAGGAGTAGTTACGGTGCATGTCCAGGTTGCTTGCTGAAGCAGCTGGGAGAGGGTTAGCACGTTCAATGCAGTATAGTAACAAAGAGTTAAATGAGCAATGGAAGCACTTTAGCTGGGCCTCTCACTCCTTGCCCTATTGGGGCTCAGAAAATAATACCCCAAATGACGACCCTTTGACATGCTGAACTAAAGAAACTGACTCCAGGTCTCTCTGCACGTCCCACCTCTCTTTCTGTCTCCTAACCGTCTATTTCTCCCCAAAGCACAAGATGAGGCTGTTCTCTGAAATTCCCTGATTTACCTGGAAGCTGGACCCGTGAAAGAGGAACACCATTGCCTTCAGCCCCATCCCTAAAATGTCATGAACCAGAAAAGATAAAAACTCGTATCAAAGAGAAAGAGACAAAATTAAACAGCACACCTAGAACCCAGATGAACTCTGTTTTCTGGTCCCATTAAATTCCAGAAGAGAATTATGTGCCGCCATGGTCTGAGCATCGGGTCCATTCAGCTCTCCTAAGATCATTCACTAGTCCCTCCAAAATTGCTTACCGCTCCCCACCTCCCACTCCCCTATGGAGAAGGCACATGAGCTTGGATAATCTGGCCCTGCTTCGAGTCTTTATGTTTTTTTGCATGGCACTTGTGCTCATGCCTGCTAATAAATGTGTGATGCTTTCCTCTTGTTCACTTGAACTCTCTAATTGGAATGTCGGTCACAACACTTAGGGTGGTAGAAAAGGAACAACCTTCTTTCTGCTCCTACACCCCGTAGTGGCTATGCATATAGGTCCTAGGCTTCCTTAGATAGGGAGTTTAGGCAACCTCTCGGGACCCCTCCCACTGTGAGAGCTTTTTTGTCTTCTCAATAAAGCCCACTTAAAAAAAAAGAAAAAGATAGTTTCTGGGAGTTCTATGCAGATCATGTCCCTTTTGGCTTTCTTTCAGTCTTGGGTTTTTATCTTTTTATTGACTTCTTAACCTAATAACTAATTCAGGTTGGAAAAGGGGATGGAGTGGAATGGAAAAGGGGGTGGAGTGGGTTTTTCTGTACCTCATAATTAATTGACAAGTGGTCTCTTGGAAGTAATCCTTTGGAGATTTTTGCTTTTGTGGTTTTTTTGTGTATGTCTTTTTTTTTTTGAGGGGTGGGAGGAGGTTTCACTCTGTCACCCAGGCTGGAGTGCAGTAGCATGATAATGGTTCACCACTGTCTCAGACTTCTGGGCTCAGGTGATCCTTCTGCCTTAGCCTCCCAATTACCTGAGACTACAGGTGCATGCCACCATGTCTTGCTTATTTATTTATTTATTTATTTTAAAGATGTGGAGTACAATTCAGGGTTAGGTATACAAATGTTCATTATGGGGTACAAAATATTATCAGAGAGTACTATGTACACTTGTATGGAAACAAACTTGAAAACCCAAATGAAATGGAGGAATTTCTGACATCACACAACCTCCCCACATTGAAACAAGAAGAAATCAAGACCCTAAATAGACAAATAACGACCCAGGAAATGAAAACTACCCACCAAAAACAAAAAAACGCCCTGAATCAGATGGCTTTCCAGCAGAGTTCTGCAAAACATACGTGGAGCTGAAGAAGTAGGGATCCAACAAAGAAAGAGAACTACAGACCAATATCCTTTTGAACACGATGCAAAAATTCTCAACAAGATTCTAGCAAACTGGATCCAACAACACATCTCAAAAATCATCCACCATGACCAAGTAGGCTTCATCCCTAGGATGCAGGGCTGGTTCAACCACAAGACCGCAAACATAATTAAATACATCAACAGATGTAAAAGCCAAAACCACATGATTATATCATTGATGCAGAAAAAACTTTTGATATTTACTTATTTTTTTATAGTGAAGAAATCTCGCTATGTTGCCTAGGCTGATTTTTACTAGAGTAACTCTCAGTTTGAGGCCTGAGAAAATGGGGGAGGGGGTATAAGTGGGTGCTGGTGCAAGTACCGGAGTCCAAAGGCCAATGAGCCTAGAGTTCCAGGGCAGGGAAAGGGTGCTGTAGCTCGAGGTCTAATGTCCAAGGGCAGGAGAAGGATGCTCCAGCTCCAGGCGAGAGAGAGTGACTTTGCCTTTCTCTGCCTCTTTGTTCTAGTCAAATCTGGGCCCATTGGATGGTGCCCACCCACACTGACTGAGGGTGGATCTTCCTGAACTCAGTCCACTGATTCAAAATGCCAATATCTTCTGGAAACATCCTCACAGATGTGTCCAGAAATAATGCTTTATCAGCCGTGTGGTTATCCCTTAATCTGGTCAAGTTGACACCTAAAATTAACCATCACACGACCGTCACTTATTTTCAGAAATCTGCAGACGTTTACCAATGATCTACTAAGTGTTGAATGCTGTATCATGCTTGGGAAGGGACATTTCTGCACAGAATTTCTCATGTAGTAGGAAAGAACTCATAAACAGGAAAACAAACACTGAATCGTATTATGTGCTATAGTAAAGTCATAGAAAGCCCAGTTTTCAGGGGTGACCAGGAGCACATCAGACAGGCCAGGGCAGAAAGCTGAGGCAGAGGCTGATGGGAGAACACGCTGTCTTCAGGGAGCAACATCTAGTGGCTTTCTGAATGGCATAAAACAATAAAACTTATCAGAAGTGCCAGGTCCAGTCTTAACTGAACTACTAGTGGAACCAGAGCCCGTGATTTATAATCAGAGCTCATTTAACTGATTTAGTTCGATTTTTGGAGGTCAGTGATAGGATAATCAGTGTAGGTTTCTCAGCAATCAATCACTTATGTTGATTAAATGTTTTATAATAATTAGTTATTAAAATATCCAGTGGCCTAAACACTTGACCAAGCACTCGGGGTGACATTTTAATTTTAGTTACAGCCGAGCTAGTGGCTCAGCCTATCATCCCAGCACTTTGGGAGGCCGAGGTGAGTGGATTGCCTGAGCCCACGGGTTCGAGACCCACCCGGGCAACTTGGCAAGACCTCGCCTTTACAATAAATCAAAAACTAGCCGGGCATGGTAGCGCCCGCCTGTAGTTCCAGCTCCTTGGAAGGCTGAGGCGGAAGGATCGCCGGAGCCCAGCAGGTCGAGGCTGCGGAGGCCGGGAGTGGCCACTGCACTCCAGTCTGGGCGATGGAATGAGACTCCAACTCAAAAAAAAAAAAATTTTTAGTTACTAGATATGTTAAAAAATAAATCCATTTATTTATTTATGAGTCATAGTCTCACTCTGTTGCCTAGGTTGGAATGCAGTAGCACAAATCACAGCTACTGCGGCCTCAACCTGCTGGGCTCAGGAGATTCTTCCACTTCAATCTTCTAAGCATCTGGGACTACAGGCGCCCACCACAATGCCCCGCTAATTTTTTAATTTATTGTAGAGATGAAGTCTTGCCATGTTGCCCAGGCTAGTCTCGAACTCCTGGGCTGTAGTCCCAGCTTGTGACAGAATGAGAACCTGACTCAAACAAACAAACAAAAACTTTCTCAAACTTAAATAACCCTTTGCACTCGGCAACATCTCGCAGGTCACCTACTAACAACTTGACTGCATTTTTTTACAAAATAGTGAAAAATCCCTTAAATAGTATAGCATTGGAATCAGTTTTCTATTGTAATGATATTTGGCTTGTAATGGAATGTTGGACATTAAGGAACTTATTTATGCCAAAAATCAACATTTTGTATCATATGTTTCTAGCACGTGGTCCCGTGTGAAACAGTAACCGACATGCTTTGCAGGTTCATTGATACATGCTGTGCAACAGTAATTTGTTTCCCTTCTTGCACTTGGTGCTTTTCTTTTCTTTTTTTTTTTTTCTTTTGAGTTGGAGTCTCATTCCCTCACCCAGGCCGGAGTGCAGTGGTACGCTCACAGCCACCACAGCCTCGACCTGCTGGGCTTTAGCGATCCTTCCTCCTTAGTCTTCCAAGGAGACGAAATACAGGTGTGCACCACCACACCCAGCTAACTGTTGATTTATTGTAGAGACAAGGTCTCGCCAAGTTGCCAGGTTACCCTCAAACCTAGGCTCAGCCTGTCATCCCAGCACTTTGGGAGGCTGAGGTGAGTGGATTGCCTGAGCCTGTGGGTTCGAAATCAGCCTGGGCACCTTGATGAGACCTCGTTTACAAAAAAAAAAAAAAGAAAATTAGCCAGATGCGGTAGCACGTGCCTGTAGTTCCGATCACCTGGTGCTTTTCTATTTGAGTAGACAATACAGTTTCATGACTTTCCTCCCACATTAATAATATGTAATTTATTGTACAGTCTGTTCAAAGACAAGGTAGAAGGATGCACTTGTGATTCCCACAAACCACAAAGAGGAGTCTAAATCTAACTCATCTTCACTGCTTCTTATAACTCTCGCTTCTGTCTTTTTGCTTTGCCATTGTTCTGCAAACTAAATAAACTGATAAAAATTTCTGACTGTAAATTATGAAATCACGAAGTGAAATTTATTAAAAGAACGTAATTTTTCCAAATTTACTTCTCTGACTTAGAATAGATAGACACACTCCATCTGCTCGACACTTCAGTAGATCCGCCTTCAACTTTGACAGTCTCTTTCATTTAAGGCTGCAGTAACTGGCTGGTCTATCTTTCCAAGTGATGCGGCATGATACAAAGGGTCTACCCACGGCTGCCTTTCTTATACAAACGCTCTTTATCGCCACCTTCTGTTACAAAGAAGTGTTGGCACCACTGTGAATGCACTTCACATATTGACTTTCAACCTGACGTCAGCTTAATGTGTTTATCTATATGTCAGTATAGATCCCATCCTTTCATTTGTTTCTTCATGCGATTTGAATGGAAAACTTCAAGGAAACATACATTTTTGAAAACCTTGCACTCGCATAAGTTTGTCTTGTGTAATCACCAGCAATTTATTTATGTTCCCTCAGAGGGGACATCCGAGTGCAAAGGGTTAATGTACATCCTTTCTTAGAAGAAAAAATTCTCCCAGATATGTGGAAAATATATCCATGAATCCCAGTTTAAAAAGCACTATTTTCTATTACTTCCTTATGTTTTTATTTTTAAGTTTAATTTAATTTTTTTTTTTTTTTTTTAGAGCTGAGGTCTGGCTCTGTTGCCAAGGTAGTGTGACCATCATGTATTACAGCCTCAAACCCTTGGGCCCAAGGATCTTCCTGTCTTGGTATCCTGAGTAGCTGGGACTGCAGGTGTGCACCATCATACCTGGCTGTAGTTTTATTTTATTTTATTTAGTTTTTGTTTCTTGAGTTGGAGTCTCACTCTGTCACCCAGGCTGGAGTGCAGTGGCATGCTCATGGCCACCACAGAGTTGACCTGCTGGGCTCAGGGGATCCTTCCACCTCAGCCTTCCAGGTAGCCAGAACTACAGACACACACCACCACACCTGGCTAATTTTTAAAAATTTATTTGTTGTAGAGATGAGGTCTCACCAAGTTTCCCAGGCTGGTCTAGAACCTGTGGGCTCAGGCAATCCTCTCACCTCGGCCTCCCAAAGTGCTGGGATTATAGGTGTGAGCCACTGCACCCAGCATGCACTCAATTGTTAATATACTGCATACATATATACATCTTCTTTTGCCCACTAGATTGCAAATTACTTGAGAACAGGAACTCCTGGGGCCACCCAAGGGCCAGTATTGCACCTATCTCATCACAGTATACCTGTTGTGCTGAGAGATATCTTCTGTGGCTGGTATATGATAGGCCAAAAGAACTGGCATAGCTTTGGCTAGAATGAAAAAAATAGATATTTTTTGTAGAGATAGGGTCTCGCTATGTTGTCCAGGCTGATCTTGAACTCCTGGCCTCGAGGGATCCTCAGCCTCAGCCACCCTGGTAGCTGGGGGTACAGGTGCATACAAGTGAGCCGTGAGTCACCATGCTGGTGCTGCTTGCTTTTTAACTGAATATCTTGGAAAAATAAAACATTAGGCATTGGGTACAATTGAGCATTTACTTGTTTGGGGGTTACCAGTATGTTACCAGAAAGTTACTTTTTTTAAAAATCTGAACACAAAGTTAAAGTTATTACCTACTCCAGTACCTCTGTAAGCCCTATATCCAGATCTCAACTCAGTCCTATGCTCACAGCCGATATTCAGTAAATACATATAGCTGACAAAGTTTAATATTTAGACCTGAAAGACTGACCATGAGAAAAAAGAGATAATTACCTCTTCTCAATAACTAAATATAACCAGGTAAATAATTTTACATAATACGATATCTTTAAAAAGTTCACTGAATTCATTTCTGCTTTTTGTATATGTATGTGTTTGAAAGTGATCTAGAACTTTTGGGTAGCCCCTCTGAAAAAGAGATCACTTGTAAATACCTAAGTTCACTTTTATTTTTAATTCTTTTTTTTTTTTTAATTGAGATAGGGTCTCACTATATTGCCCACACTAGTCTCAAACTCCTAGGCTCAAGCGATCCTCGCTCCTCTGCTTCCCAAAGTGCTGGGATTACAGGTGTGACCTGCTGCACCCAGCCTTATTTTTGCTTCTTAAAGGTACAAGGAGCTAAAAGGAAAAGCAAAAAGATATTTAAAATATGCAAGATTTTATTTGATTGTCTATGAATATGCATCATGAAGGGTGGTGTTTTACAGTTTATTCCACAGATAATAATTTCAAGGTTCCTGGGAAGTGAGTCAACTATTGCAACATTATACCATGTAAGCACTGTTCTAAGAATCTTTTTCCTAGTGTTTGTGATGGGTATGATGATTTACTACACATATTGAAAACTAGTAGGACAAACCTTTGATGCATTTGTTTAAACATTTAAAATTTCTGTTATTGTAAACTTTTTATCTATATAAAAATAAGTACATTTTGACAGTTTATTTTCATTAGCAGGAAATACAGCAAGTAAACATGAAAAATGTTAAATCTTACTAAGAGTCAAGGAATACAAAACAAAACTTTAGAGTCCTATTTTTCTTTTAAAAAATTATAAAGCTAGAATAGATCATACAGATAGGAAGGTAGGTAAATAGACCAGTCCCAGTTTCCTTTTATAAATGATGCCATGATATGAGTCCTTATGTAGAAAACATATTCCTTAATAAAGATTAGACTTCTAAAAAAATTTTTGTTTATTTGTTTTTTGACTTGGAGTCTCACTCTGTCACACAGGCTGGAGTGCAGTAGCACGCTCACAGCCACCGCAGCCTTGATCTGCTGGGCTCAGGTAATCCTTCCACCTCACCTTCCCAAGTAGCTGGAACCACAGGTGTACACCACCACACCCAGCTAATTTTTTGATTTATTATAGAGACGAGGTCTCGCCAAGTTGCCCAGGTTGGTCTCGAACCCTGGGACTCAGGCCATACTCTCACCTCCACCTCCCAAAGTGCTGGGATCCCACTGTGTCTGGCCTTAAAAAATATTTTTTGAACCCTGGAAAGTACCTAAAATTTTTAAGTATATAAAAATAAAGGTTTCTTTACATGTTAAAATAATATAAAAGAATATTATACCTAAGTGTAAATAAATGGAGTACCTAGCTCTTAAAAAAACATTAGAAAACAGAATACTGCCACCAACAACTGCTTAGGTTATAAAAAGTGAATATGACCGGGCTTGGTGGCTCAGCCTGTAATCCCAGCACTTTGGGAGGCCGAGGTGAGTGGA
>NW_007260133.1:694495-706300 GCF_000164805.1 Carlito syrichta | reverse complement strand
CCGGGAGTGGCCACTGCACTCCAGTCTGGGCGACAGAGTGAGACTTCAACTCAAAAAAAAAAAAAAAAAAAGTGAATATATATTATGACAACAGTAATGTTTAAACAGTGCAAAATGTTTAAATACAACAACTGGAGGTAAATACAACCAAACTTCAACTGTATTTGTGTTTGAATTGTAAGATGACGGAAAATTGTATTATCTTTTTATTTGAATTTTCCAATTTGCTTCATGCATTACTTCTATAATCATGGTTTTTGGGGTTTTTTAGCAGGAGTCTCACTGTCACCCAGGCTGGAGTGCAGTGGCATGCTCACAGCCACTGCAGCGTCGACCTGCTGGGCTTAGGTGATCCTTCCACTTCAACCTTCCAAGTAACTAGAACTACACACATGCACCACCAGCTAATTTTTTTGGTTTACTGTAGAGATGAGGTCTTGCTACGTTGTCCAGGCTGATCTCGAACCCCTGGGCTCAGGCAATCCTCTTGCCTCTGCCTCCTTGGGAGGCTGGGATGACAGGCATGAGCCACTATAATCATGTTTTAAAAAGAGAAGGTCACAAAGAAGCAAAAGATAATTGTAATGGAGTCAAATTATATCAGATAGACCAGGACTTTCATTGAAAATGTTCGTTGTTACATCTATTTAACTATTTTTTAAACTCTATTTATAAAACTATATATATATATATATATATATATATATATATATTCCCCAATTTATCCTAACAGAAAGAAAATTGGCTGGGAGTTCTGGACTCAGCTCTGCCATTCCTTGCCTATATGATCTTGGAGAACTTACTTAGCATTCTTGACTCTTAGCTTCTTCAGTTGCAAAATAATGGTTTGAACCCAGGATCTCTAAGAGTCTTTCTAGCTCCAAGCTCAATTAATTACATGAGAATGGGAATATAGGCTAAAAATATTTTAAAAGGCTCTTTAAGTAAAGCTCTAAAAATGTACTTTTATATTAAAAATACAAGGACTATTACCAAAAAGCAATTTATATTGGGAAAAAGACAAAGAATGATTAAAATATAGTATTAGCCCAATAGGTGACCATAGTCAAATCACAGAAATGAATATTTGACAAGAAATTTTATCATTGCAAAGAAACATGGAGCATGATTAAAATCCATGGCCTTAAGTTCCTTATTGGTCTAAAGTTATTGTTCCGTTTAATAGGAAAAATGAATCATTCAACTTTTGCAGTGCTCATGACTAACTCACTCAAGATTATTTTCTAAATTGAGACTTACTTTATGAATAGAACTGCAACACCAATTCTATAATCAGCGGTAGAGTCTCAACATCAAATGATGAAACTGTGCCCTTTGTACTCTTACTACAGAGTAAGAAAAGTCTTATTTCACAGGCTCCTCTGAATAACATTTATATATTGAGTTTGTTGTTATATGTGATGGCCTCTTTCTATTAAATGAAGGTCTCATTGGTTTTAGAAATTATTTGATCCTCTACTTCACACTAACTTATGTCACTAGAAGTTTTTTTATTACCTTTTACACTAACTTTTTCATATTTGTTGTTATAAAATCGTATCTTTTTTTCAGCCTAAATTCAACATGTATTCTGTTCTCCTTAAGGCCTATACTGAGTTCATTGGAATGAAACCTTTAATTCTCCAGCCAAATTTTATGGATACTCCTGGCTTACCAAAAGAAGATCCATTTCTGGCTGGGTGCGGTGACTCACACCTATAATCTCAGCACTTTGGAAGGCCAAGGTTAGAGGATTGCCCCTGAGCCCATGGGTTCAAGAACAGCCTGGACAACTTGGCAAGGCCTCATCTCTACAATAAATCAATAAAAATTAGCTGGGCATGATGGCACATGCCTGTAGTTCCAGTTGCTTGGAAGGCTGAGGCAGAAGCATCACCTGAGCTCAACTGGTTGAGGCCGTGGTGGCCGTAGCATCACTGTACTCCAGCCTGGGCGACAGAGTGAGACTCCGACTCAAAAAAAAAAAAAAAATTCCTAGCTGTGCAAAATGGCCTCCTGACTTTCAGGTTTATCTTCCATTTCAAGCAGATCAGAGATTACCCTAAGTGCCAGAATTTGTAGCAAAATAAAGAAACTCAACTCTAAAGCTATCTCAAAGGCCAAAATACCTACCATATTTAGGAATAATATTTTGTTCAGTGTTTGGTACTTTTCTGTTCACTGACTGGTCAGATTATTCTATGGTAAAATGAAGATAACCGTGCTCCTTATTTATTTCACCAATTTGTGCCACTAGTACTATTGTTGTGTCACTGTCTAGATTCTGATGATTGTACAACTCTTAGTGATCAAGTTCTCTCAAATGTGTTTTATAATTTAATTAATACAATTCTGGGAGGTTGGTAGAACTGGAGTTATTATTATTTTTTAAATTTTATTAATTAATTTATTTATTATAAAGATGTGGGGTACAATTCAGAGTTAGGTATACAAACATTGATCATACGGGTACCCTTGTTGATGAGGTATGCCCTTCCCTCCCCTAGCAGTTTCCCCCAACTGCCAGTCCAACCCCACCCCTTCCCCTGACAGTTTTCCGCTACTGCCAATTGCTTTCTGATAACATTATAATTGTTCAAGGTCACCTTATGAGTGAGAACATATGGAACCTAGTTCTTTGTTTCTGTGATAAATCACTGAGTATGATCGACTCCAAATCCATCCAATTTGCTGCAAAGTTCATATAATTGTCCTTTTTATGGCTGTGTAATATTCCATTGTGTATATGTACTTATACAATCTCATAGATGAGAAAACTAAGGCTCAGATGAATTGGTTTACCTAACATCACAGAGTAAGCAGCGTTAGAGCTTAACCCTCGTGTTCTAATGGTAAATCATACTCTCTGTTTTGTTTTTTTCTGAGTTGGAGTCTCACTCTGTTGCCCAGGCTGCAGTGCAGTGGCACACTCATGGCCACCACAGCCTCAACCTGCTGGGCTCAGGTGATCCCTCAGCCTCAGCCTTCCAAGTAGCCGGAATTATAGGCGTGTGCTCCCAAGCCTGGCTAATTGTTGCTTTATTACAGAGATGAGGTTTCGCCAAGTTGCCCAGGCTGGTCTCAAACCCTCGGGCTCAGGCAATCCTCTCCCCTTGACCTTCCAAAGTGCTGGGGTTACAGACGTGAACCACAGGGCCTGGCCTACACCCTACCCTCTTAAAAACATTATTTTCGCCTAAATCTCTTTTTGAAGTGACCATAGAAAGAAGAGGAGGGCTTGGGCACGGTGTCTCACTCCTATAATCCCAGCACTTTGGGAGGCCAAGGTTTAGAGGATTGTCTGAGCCCACAGATGCGAGACCAGCCTGGGCAACTTGGCGAGACCTCATCTCTACAATAAATCAAAAAATTAGCCTGACGTGATGACACATGCCTGTAGTTCCAGCTACTTGGAAGGCTGAGGTGGAAGGATAGTGTAAACCCAACAGGTTGAGGCTGCAGTGGCTGTGAGCATGCCACTGCATTCCATCTGGATGACAGAGTGAGACTCCCAACTCAAAAAAAAAAGAAAGAAAAAGGAGGAAATTGAGAGTTTAAGTAACTAAATTTCATTTTTTAACCCAAAAGTTATATCTTTTGTATTTTAAGCTTTCTTTCACTTTAGGATAGAATGAAGAATTTCTCCATTCTCCTTCACAAACCAAAAATAAGGTTTTTTAAATCCCTGGTTTTTTCCTAGATTTGCAACCCCTCTGACACAGAAATTCAGTTATTAGCTAGCATTTTGAGATGTCATTCATTGTGTTCAAGAAAGGGGTAAGTATAGAGAAATATGTGTACTTAAAAATATTCTAATGAGTGCCCCAGAAATGATATCTACCCTACCTAAAAGTAGAGTCAGGATCTTGATTACAAATTTGTCTTGGAAATGCTGGGTGACAGACCATAACAACCTTGGGAGATAATGATACAGTACATTTTATTTTTTAGAGGGGAGTCTCTCTGATATGAAAAATATGAAATCCATAGTAATTTTCTAGTGAGTTGGCTATTATTTGAGGGGGGACCCCCCAAAAAACCCCACAGAATTTATTTATTTTAAAAATGTGTATTTATTCTTTTTTTTTTCTTTTTTTAAGTCAAAGTCTCACTCTGCCACCCAGACTAGAGTGCAGTGGCAAACTCACGGCCACCACAGCCTTGACCTGCTGGGCTCAGGCCATCCCTCCGCCTCAGCCTTCCAAGTAGCTGGAACCACAGGCACGTGCCACCATGCCCAGTTAATCTTTTGATTTATTGTAGAGACAGGGTCTCACCAAGTTGCCTAGGCTGGTCCCCCGGGCTCAGGCAGTCCTCTCACCTCGGCTGCCCAAAGTGCTGGGATTATAGGCGTGAGCTTCTTTATTGTTTAAAAGGTGAACCATCTGACTCTTTGTATACTTTGCAGTGAATATGTCTGGGACATGTAAATAAGACATTATGTGCATAAGCATCATAGTGAATATCTGGCATGTCTGTGTCCTTCCAGAATCTTTGGAACTGTCCTTCTCGAAGCTGGTAATTTGTCACACTGCGAATTCCAGCTCTGCCAGTCAGAGGCTATAAACCTCACCTCCCCAATCCCTCTCACATCTCAGCACCCTGCATGTGCCCTGGATTCTGCCTTAGCAGAATTTAGGCAAGGCTTTGACTCAAAGGAGAACTTTGTGAGGGAAGAGGTTGATTGGGCAGAGTCCATCAAGAGTGCAGGGTCTGGCCAAGAGACGCAGAGGTCTCAGCAGCATCAAGGCACAGGGCCTGGTGGTGGCATCTGACTCACTGTTCCCAGAGGCTCTGTGGACAGTCTCATGGTGGCTTTGGGGACTGCATGACTGGCACTTTTCTGTCAAAACTCGCTAGAGTGAGTTGGTTCTGTTGTTGGTCACTGAGAGCCCTAACTGATATGATCATCTACAGAATAAATTCACAAGGATGATTTTTTTAATAAACCTCTTCCAAGAATAGATGTGCATTCCTGAAGGCAGCGCTAGCAGTGGTGGCACATTGGATACACAGGAACTGCAATGTAGTTACACTTGTCCTTCCTTTCCCTTTCCATCTATCCACAGGTCTACACCCCTGCACTTCCATAATTCCATCAATGAATGCATAGGCCTGACAGAAAATAGGAAGTGGCTACATATGCACAAAATAAAAATACAGACTGAAGCTGATACATATTTTTTGTCCATGTTTTCCAAGAAGGCAAAATAAACACAATGCAGAGACATCTCCAAAAACTTAGAGAATTGCAGAATAGGGTTGTGATAGGCAGCTAGGGGTACAGAAAAGTGCGTAGTACAATTATGGGCCAACCATGTAGTCTCAGGCCTCTTGGACTTCAGTTTCCCCACAGGCAAGAACTAGGGTTATGCTAGCTATTATGGCTATTATTTATGGAGCACATGGTTTGCCTGGCACTGCTAAAAGAGGAGGTATGAGAGGTTAAGTAACTTGCCCAAGTTACGGTTAGGCGATGGCAGAACTGGACCTTGGACCTAGACTTATTATTACCAAAACTTCACTCCTGAACCTTCAGTAGGTGACCACTTGGGTTTCTTTCAGCCATAACCTCTAAATAAATCTATTTTCTTTTGCACATCTAGATGAAATTGCAAAGAAGGTGTAAGTTGACTTTTACAAGCAATATGCGTTTTGATTTCCGAGCTGCTGAGTTTCTTGATAGGCTTAATACCCTGTTATCTCCTATTGAGATTGACACTAAAGAGAAAACCAACCTTCTGGCTCCTGGAAGGGAGTTCTTGGCCGCCAGGGAAGAGCCCGTTGTGAATAATGAGGGTGTGTTTACAGTGAGCACAATGATAAAGTAGATACTGAGGGCGGTCTGCATCCTCAGGGATGGACCAGCAAGGACGGTGGGAGCAGTGGCAGCAGCTTTGGAATAGAATCGAAATCCCGGGTGGTTATGAAACAGCAAGAATGAGACCGGCAACTGCAGAGGGGCCCCATCGTCACCATCATCATCATCAGGAACTTGTGAATGCTTCTATTCACCAGGCGGTGTTCTAAGTCTTTCATATACATTTTCTTATTTGATCTTTTCTGGTTAATGCATTTTCATTTTTACTGTAAGTAAATATATGGACTCTATTTACAAAAGTGGTCCCATACAATATGGCGTTGTATCACCTGCTTTTATAACTGAATATATTAAGAACACATCCATTGTACCTTTTTTTTTTTTTGAGTTGGAATCTCACTCTGTCACCCAGACAGGAGTGCAGTGGCCGCTCCCAGCCACGCAGCCTCGACCTGCTGGGCTCTGGCGATCCTTCTGCCTCAGCCCACCAAGTAGCCGGAACTACAGGCGTGCGCTATCACACCCGGCTAATTTTTGATGTAGTGTAGAGACGAGGTCTCGCCAAGTTGCCTGGATGGGTCTCGAATCCGCAGGCTCAGGCAATTCACACGCCTCAGCCTCCCAAAGTGCTGGGATTACAGACTGAGCCACCAAGCCCGGCCCATCCATTGTACTTTAAAAGGAGTTTCTTGAACTGTCTGGGTGAAGTACCAGGGTTTTTAAAATTGCTTCATAGTATTTGTACAAAGTTATGGGGTTACATGCGATATTTTGTTACATGTGTAGAATGTGTAATGATCAAGTCAGAGATATTCACCACCATGAGCATTTATCATTTCTGTGTGCTGAGAACATTTCAAGTCCTCACTTCTAGCTGTTTTGAAATGTACAATACATTGTTGTAAACTATTCTAGCCCTACTCTACTATTGAATATGAGAACTTATTCCTTCCACCGAGTTGTGTGTGTGCACCCATTAACCGACTTCTCTTCACCCCCTCCTCCTGCACTCACACCTCTTCCCAACCTCCAGGAGACCAGTGTGTTTAGTCTCCAAGTGTGAGAATGTGTGATGTGTGTCGTTCCATGCCCAACTGATTTCACTTGACAAAATGACCTCCAGTTCTACCCATGTTGCTGTAAATGACATTTCATTATTTTTTATGACCGAATAATATTTCATTGTGTGTACATACCACATTTTCTGTGTCATTCATCTATGAATGGACACTTAGGTCAATTCCATATTTTTGCTATTATGAAGAGTGCTGTAATAAATAAGGACCAGGGCTTTAAAAAATTCTTTTAGGATGGATGCAGTGGCTAAAGCCTATAATCCCATCAGCTTCTTGTACTGAAATCCTTCTAGGTGATCAAATCAGGAGGGCTTTACCATGAAGGCAGCATGAAAGACTGCTTAAGACTATACATGTATGACCAGGCGCGGAGGCCCACATCTGTAATCCCAACACTTTGGGAGGCCAAGGTAAGAGGAATGCCCGAGCTCTGGGGTTCGAGACTAGCCTGGGCAACTTGGCAAGAGCTCATCTCTACAACAAATCAAAAAATTAGCCATTAGGTATGGTGGCATGCGCCTGTAGTTCCAGCTACTTGGAAGGCCGAGCCCACCAGGTTGAGGCTGTAGTGGCCATGAGTGTGCCACTGCACTCCAGCCTGGGCAACAGGGTGAGATGCCAACTCAAAGAAAAAAATATCCTTTCAGACTGATATTTTGGTTAAATTAATCTAATCATGTACTTGGATGTCCCAGCAATGTTAAATTTCTGTACTTATCTTGCTGTGGACTAACAGTTTGCACACTGGTTCCAATCTACACATCACACTTGAGTACTACTGTTTTTAGAACACCTAGAATTGTTGCACAGTATGAGGAAACACTAACCTGATAACAGTTCTGTTGGGGCCATCAGACAGCACCATTCAAGAGTGGTCTACTTTCACGCAGTGGCTCTAAAAGGCAAGCTCTGCTGTAAGCAGACTATCCCCTGCTGTGAAGTCAGTTCCTCAGAGCATGACACCAGTTACAGGAACTTGCCTTTCAACCACACCTCATGTTATTCTCTGGCATCTGGTCAGTCATCATAAAATCTTCACCTGTTGTTCACCTTGCCACTCACGTATATGACTTCTTTTTTATTGCCATCACCCTTGTTCATGGTCATAGAAGCATGACTCTTGGACTGTCACAAAGGTCATCTTGGGAAACATGTTGCCACCAGCGTCTGCTTCCTTTTTTACTCTCTTTCATCATTTAGAAAATGAAGTGGGCAGACTGATTTTGTGTTCTCTAGCTCTAACATTCTATAACATATCCCCTGCTAGTCTGATTAATTCTGCCTCAATCTGCCCAAAGACCTAAGTTCTACATTATCCTAAATTCCATATCAGAGTCTGTGCCACGAAAAACTAGCATGAAAAAGAACACAGTTCAACAGTTTAGATTTGGAATGTACAACCAGGCCCAACATACGGACAATCCCGACTCTGTAACCTTGGCTAATTTGAGTTTTGTTGTGTTTTTTGCTTTTTCCACTTAGTACTATATCCCTAAAGTAATTAATATTTCTGCAATCTATGAAAAATAATATTTCTGCAATGAATGAGAAATAATGAGAATAGTATAGGAGTAATAAGCACAAATTAAAAGTCATGGTATTAATGCTTTTTTTAACTGCTTGAAGTATAAAAGTAATAATATTTTATAATCAATATAATTTTGTTTTTAGCTTGTTAGTTGGGTATATAATATTTAAGATAAATTAGATTAGAATTAGATTTGTGATTTTTAACTAATAATTATGAAATTTGGATTATATGTTTCAATGTTTACATAAGAAAATAATGTTTAAATTTAACTGGCTTTGGTTTAGTATGCCATAATAACTCAGGCTTAAATAGTTAGTGGAATACATTATCATTAAACAAAGTCCATATAGGAGTGAGAGTTTCTTCCTGTGACAAGCTCCAGGACATGGAAGACACTACCAACTGCCTCTCCTCTCTCCCTCCCCTCTCTCCTCCCACTTTTCCCTTAAGAAAGTAAGCCATTTGGGGCTTCAGAAGTGTCAGTAGGAAGGAGAGAGGGAGAGAGTGGGAATGAGGTGAAGATGGATTCTGGTCTGCCTTCCAGGGCCTTTTTTGTAAACACGGTAAAGGCAGATATGAGAGGGATGGGAATCTCAAACCCACTCCCGCATGGCACTCCAGGAGAAGGGAGAAATCTTAGGGGCAGCTCAAGGATGCTTAAGGACTGACACCAAGTGTCATGATTTTGGGAAATAAGATACTCTTGTTTGAGTTTAATGCCAAAGGAGTAGAGGCAACTGTCTACAAGTAACTTACAGAAGTATCGACACACAACAACTCAGAGACGATCAAAATGTACTGAAGACCTGAGTCCCTTCTTCTAAATTCTCTAGTCGGCATGGTGGCTTATGCCTGTAATCCCAGAACTTTGGTAGGCAGAGGCTAGAGGATTGTCTGAATCCAAGGGTTCAAGACCCTCCTGGACAACTTGGCAAGATCTCGTCTCTACAATAAATCAAAAAATTAGCCAGGCATGGTGGCTCGAACTGGTGGTTCCTGCTATTTCGAAGTCTGAGGCTGAAGGATCACCTGAGCCCAGCAGTTTGAGACTGCAGTGGACGTGAGTATGCTATTACACTCTAGCCTGGGCGGCAGAGTGAGACTCCTACTCAAAAAGAAAAAATTATCTGACTTGTATACGATGCCCCGGATTTGTAATGATCCAAAGAAGGAGTGGAGCCTGCTTGTCCTAGCCGCACTCCCTTACAGAATCAGCTAAACAATGGGGGTTATATTTCCCAACCCTGATGCATGGCAGGCACAAGTAAATTACAGAAAACTAAAGAAAATGATGGTTTTTGGACTCTGTTATGGAGCCATCCTTTCTAAATGTAGTGGAGCCCAGTGCACTTTGACTCAGCCTGAGCTATTTGAGAACCATGGGGAAGGGAGAGCACTGTTAAATCCCTTCTTCCTGGCAGCACGTGTCCACACCAGGGAGATAAAAAGGGCCACCAGGCAATGCGCGTGAAGGCAAGTCCAGCAATGTGCCTTAACGATGGCAAACTAGAACCTAGCCCTTCGTTCCATGGCCTAGGGAATGAAGTCACGCCTGAATCCCCTTTTCCTGGTTCAAGAAAAAACATTGTGCCATGATAAATATTTTTTCTGTTTTGAGAAATTCTAAGTCCATTCAAGAAATAAAGCCAGAGCTGACTCAAGATAGTACAAAGTCTGTTTTACCTAAAATACTTTTCCCTGTGATAATTTTGTTAGACATATATTTGGCAGTAAATATTTTCATGACAATTCTAACAAGATAATGCAATGGACTAATAAACTGGAAACTCAAGCTTTTTCTTTGAAAGTTGCACAAATATTTGTAAAGTTTGTGTTGATAATTATTAGTATTTTGTTTACATTTCAGATAAACATACTAATCGTGATTTCTACCTTAAGGTATTCTAAGAGTTTTTAAGAAAATGAGTCTTTCAATTTATATTCCTTATTTTCATAACACAAGAACATGTTTATTCATTCTGCTTGGGGGAGAGTTAGTAAAAGACCTTGAATGTTCGTGGTTAAGGCGCTTGCATGTATGCCATTGGTCACCAACAGGAAGTCAAAGATTTGATAAAGAAAATGGCACAATTGTTTTTCTAAGTCTTAAATTATAAAAGGAATCCATGTTCACAATGTTAAAATAATCAAGCAATATAGAAATGCTGTCCAGAGGTATCTACTGTAAACATTTGGGTATATGATAACGCTTTCTTGGCTTTTAATTTCACATTGGTGAAAAGAGCAGTGATTGAATACATACCAATTCCTTGGTCAGTCACATTCATAAAAAAAAGAAGTCAACCCACAAGAAAGGTTTTTAATTAAGGAAAGATAAAACAATGCAATTAGAAAATATTGATAAGCATCTTAACTCTATTATATATAGCGGCTTCATTCAGTCTTCAAAAAAAGAAGCACACAAAATGTTAATGAAAAATTAAAGGAAATTACACTTAATGAAGGAGAAAATAGCCTAATATTTTAATAGCCTCTATAAAATAAGTTCAACTGTGTGTGAAAGAGAAGGTAAAAATAATGAGAAAGAAAGTGTTAGGGTTTTTTTCTACTCACATCTGTGATTACTTAAGCATCACAACCTTCATGTTAGTATGCATTAGGGAAATATTTTCTTTTTTATACATATTAACACAAAATTACCTGTCTATTATGAAGGTAACAGAATGGCTTGCACACAAAAGAGCTGCATGCCAGGACTGCCATTGTCTAGGTAAGGCTGCATCCATTTGTTCTACAGTTTTATCCGCAGTGCCTGCTGTATAAGTACCTAATAAACACTCATTAAATAAGTAATCGCAGTAATAGCATTTACTGAGTGCTTTCTCTGTGTCAGGTGCTGTTCTAAGCACCAACATGATTTCATGTAAGTTGCTTCATAGGATACCCATTTGCTCATGATTTAAAACCTTTGGCTAAAATTGCCCGAATTTTAGGTTTCCATGGACTCACTTCTATTGTCAAAAATATAGAATTTCTCTGTCTTTCTGGTGCTTAGCAAATCATATATTGTGCCAGGCACGGTGGCTCATGCCTGTAACCCCAGCACTTTGGGAGGTCGAGGCGAGAGGATATCGGCTGGGGCAACTTGGCAAGACCTCGTCTCTACAATAAATCAAAATATTAACCTGGTGTGGTGACGGGGGCCTGTAGTTGCAGCTACCGGGAAGCCTGAGGCAGAAGAATCACCTGAGCCCAGCCGGTCAAGGCTGCGGTGGCCATGAGCATGCCACTGCACTCCAGCCTGGACGACAGAGTGAGACTCCAACTCAAAAGAAAAGCAAAAACAAAAACAAATCATACAGTATTTGTGTTTTAAAGCTGCTATGAGCATTCTTTTTTTTTTTTTTCTTTCTTTT
>NW_007260133.1:675551-694475 GCF_000164805.1 Carlito syrichta | reverse complement strand
CAGCCTCGACCTGCTGGGCTCCGGCAATCCTTCCACCTCAGCCTTCTGAGTAGCCGAAATCACAGGCGCGTGCTACCACGCCCGGCTAGTTTTTGATTTATTGTAGAGATGAGGTCTTGCCAAGTTGCTCGGGTGGGTCTCAAAACCGCGGGCTCAGGCAATAACAATAGTGTTTTAAGTCATAGCCAGTCTAGAGAATATACAGTGCTCTCATTCAGTGTTAGTTTGCGTATCCCTGATAACAAATGACATTAAGCACTTTTTCAAGTGCTTATTAGCCAAAAGTTTGTATTCTTTCATGAAGTTCATACTTAAATCTTTGTCTATTGTTTATTGGCTTGCTTAGTTTTTTGTTATTGGAGTGTAGGAGATATATATATATAGAGAGAGAGATATTTATATTATTTTCTATATGATCTATATCTTATAGATACCCATATCTCCTAGATATAGATATATACTGGAGACGTGTGTGTGTGTGTGTGTGTGTGTGTGTGTGTGTGTACCTGGACAGCAGCTCTTTGCCTAATATATATTTTGTAACTACTTTCTTACAGTCTATGAACTGCTTGATTCATTTTCTTAATGGTTTCTTTGTTTGAAACTATGATAAGACCTAACTGACTAGTTTTGTTTTTTTTCTTTTATGGTTATTGCTTTCCATGACTTGCCTAAGAAATCTTTGCCCATACCCAAGTCATGGAAATGTTTTCCCATTTGTCTTCTAAAAGCTTTATAATTTTAGCTTTTATGTTTAGATCTATGGTCCACCTCAGATTACCTTGTGTGGATGTTGTGAAGTGAGGGTTGAGATTCATTCTAGGTGGATAAACAGTTCCTTCCAGACCACTTTGTTGAGATGATTCTCCTTTCTCCATTGGGTTGCTTTGACGTCTTTGTAGGAAGTCAGAAGGCTGTGTAAGTGGGGATCTATTTCTGGACTTTGTATTTATTTCATTTACCATTTGATGATCTGTATGCTAGTACCACACTGCCTTGATTATTATGCTTTATGTTAAGTCTTGAAGTCAGCTAGTAAAAGTCCTCTGTGTTCTATTCCAAGATTACTTTAGCTATTCTAGGTCTTTTGCTTTTCAGCAAATTTTAGAGTCATCTTGTAAATTTCTACAAAAAGTCTATTGGAATCCTGATTGGGACTGCATTTATTATATCGGCTAATTTGTGAAGAATTTATATTTTAACAAGATTAGAAAGGTGCAGTGGAAAGCAGAGGTGGGAGGATCACTTGAGGCCAGGAGTTTGAGACCAGCCAGTGCAACGTAGTAAGACCCCTTCTCTACAAAAAATTTTTATAATTAGCTGGGCATGGTGGTGGGTGCCTGTAGTCCCAGCTACTTGGGAGGCTGAGGTTGGAGGATAGCTTTTGCCTAGAAGTTTGAGGCTACAGTAAGCTATGATCATGCCACTGCACACCAGCCTAGGCTACAGAGTGAGACCTTGTTTCATAAATAAATAAATAAATAAGCGTATTCACATTATTCTTTTTTGTATATTAATTTTACATCCGGCAACCTTACTAAACCTGTTATTATTCCTTAGGGTACCTTTGTCATTTCCTTAGAATTTTCTATGAGCTACTTAGATAATCTGCAAATCAAGGTGATTTTACTTCTTTCTTTCTAATCTGAAGGTCTTTTCTTTGTTTTTCATACTTTATTGCAATGAAGAGGACCTTCAGTACAATGCCTAGCACAAGTGGTGAGTATAGGTATTTTTTATTTGTTCATTAACGATTTCACTATTGGGGATGGGTGAGGTGGCTCAATCTGTAATCCCAGCACTTTGGGAGGCTGAGGTGGGGGATCCCTTGAGGGCAGGAGTTTGAGACCAACATGGGCAACACAGTGAGACCCCATCTTGACAATAAAATTTTAAAAGATTAGAGAGACATGGTGGCACGTGCCTGTAGTCCCAGCTACTTAGGAGGCTAAGGGAGGAGGATTGCCTGAACCCAAGAATTCGAGGCTGCAGTGAGCTGTTATTGTGACACTGCATTCTAGCCTGTGCAACAGAGTGAGGCTGTCTCTAAAATAAGTAAATAAATATTCCGTTGTTAAATAGGATCTTAGCAGCAGGTTTTTCATAGATGACCGTCAGAGTGAGAAACTATTCTTAGTTTGCTGAGAACTTTTATCACAACTGAGTTCACATTCTTTTTGAATAGGTGATTTTTTTAGAGAGCAGTTGTAGGTTCACAGCACTACCTAGCAGCAAGTACAGAGTTCCCTTATCCCTTGCCTCCCACACGCATAGGCTTCCCACTATCTATATCTTCTGAAAGAGCAGTGCGCTTGTCACAACGAAACCTGCACCAACACGTTATCACCTGACGTCCGTAATTTAGATTGAAAGTAACTCTTGGTACTGCACATTCCATGGACTTGGACAAATCTACAAGGACATGTGTCCACTATGACAGTATCATACGGAGTAGTTTCACTGCGCTAAAAACCCTCTGCACTCCACCCGTGCATCCTTCCCTCTCCCTACCCCCATGGATCTTGTAACAGCCTTCATAGCGTTTGCTCGTATTGCATCATTTTAATGCATCGATTGAAATATTACAAGGTCTTTTTTCTTTACTCTGCTAATACATCACACAAATTGAAATTTAAATGGAATAAGCCTTCTAAAAAATCATAATAGATGATCTTTTTTATATATTGCCGAATTTTATCTGTAAATATTTTGTTAGTTTTTGTTTTACTGATATTCAAATGGGATATTGGTGTGTTTCTTTCTCTCTCTGTCTCTCTTTCCTGTCTCTGTCTCTCTCTTTCCTGTGTCTCTGTCTCTCCCTCTCTCCTTCTTTTCCTCTCTCCCTTCCTCCCTTTCTCTCTCTGCTTCCACACTTTCCCCCCTCTTTCCCTCTCTTTTTAAAACATTTTTTATTTATTTTTATCCTCCCCCTTCTTTGTAGTGATTTTTTTCACTCAGAATTTTGTATTAGTGTCTTGCTAAGCTCATAGAACAAATGGTCTCTTCTGAATGAGTAAATTTTCTGAATGAGTAAATGGTGTCAAACATTTCTTAAATATTTGATAGAATTTTCTGTGAAAACTGGAGTTTTGTTTGTGAGGTGGGTTCCTTTTTTATTTTTAAGTTGGAGTCTCACTCTGTCGCCCAGACTGGAGTGAAGTGGCCACTCCCGGCCATCGCAGCCTCGACCTGCTGGCCTCTGGCGATCCTTCAGCCTCAGCCTTCCGAGTAGCTGGAACTACAGGCACGCGCTACCACATCCGGCTGATTTTTTTGATTTATTGTAGAGATGAGGTCTCGTCAAATTGCCCAGGCAGGTCTTGAACCTGCGGGCTCAGGCAATCCACTCACTTCAGCCCTCCCAAAGGCGCGAGATTACAAACTGAGCCACTGAGCCCGGCGAGACAGTTTCTTGATAATTAATTTGATTTTTTTTTTTTTTTGAGTCCAAGTCTCACTCCATCGCCCAGGCTGGAGTGCAGTGGCGCGCTCCCAGCCACCCCAGCCTTGCTCTGCTGGAGTCCGGCAACCCTTCCGCCTCAGCCTTCCAAGGAGCCGGAACTACAGGCGTGCACTACCATGTCTGGCTAGTTTTTGATTTATTGTAGAGATGAGGTCTCGCTAAGTTGCCCAGGCGGGTCTCGAACCTGCGAACTCAGGCAATCCACTCACCTCGGCCTCCCAAAGTGCTGGGATTACAGGTTGAGCCACTGAGCCCAGCCTAATTTGATTTTTTAAAATAGAAACAGAGCTATTCAATTTTTCTATTTAACTTTGTGAAACTTTGGGTAAGTTCCATTTTTACAGAGTGTTCATTTTACTCTAAGCTGCCAATTTGTTGGCATAATGTTGTTCATAATATCATATTTTCAATATCTGCAGAATCTGTTGATAATTCTACTTTTACTGCAAATATTATGTATTTCTGTTCTCTCTTTTTTCTTGATCATTGTTTTCTTTTCCTTTTTAGAGTTGGGATCTCACTCTGTTGCCTAGGCTGGAGTGCAGTGTCATGATCACAACTCACTGTAGCCTCACACTCCTGGGTCAAGCAGTCCTCCCGCCTCAGCCTTCTGAGTATCAGGCACCTGGGCCTCCTTGAGGAATTTAATTGGAGGACTAGACATGTTGTCCACCTTTTCAAAGACCAACTTTTGGTTTTCTGGATTTTCTTTGTCTCTTTTCGAGTTCATTGATTTCTGCCCCCATCTTCCTTTTTTTATTTTAGATTATCTTTGCTATTTTTTCTATCACCTTAAGGCAGAACCTTAAGTTATTGATTCTTTTATCTTTTTAAACTTTAAGATAAGCATTTAAAGCTATAAATTTCCCTCTAAGTACTGCATTAGCTGCACCCACAATTTTAATGTGTTTTATTTTAATTATCATTCAATTATAAATGTTTTTGGATTGGGTTGCAGTGGCTCATGACTATAATTTCAACATTTGGGAGGCTGAGGCAGGAGAATTGCTTGAGGCCAAGAGTTTAAGACCAGCCTGGCCAACAAAAAATATATTAAAAATTAGCCAGGTGTGGTGTTATGTGCCTGTAGCCCTAGCTACTCAGGAGGTTGATACAAGAGGATCACTTAAGCCCAGAAAGTTGAAGTAGCAGTGAGCTACAATCATTCCACTGCAGTCCAGTGTGGGTGACGGAGCAAGAGAAAACAGACAAAAAGAAATGTTTTCTTGTTTCCTTGTGATTTCTTCTTTAACTAACGGCTTTTATAAATGTATTGTTCAATTTCTCAATATTTAGGGATTTCTTAGGTACCTGCTATTTCTAATTTAGTTTCAATGTGGTCAGACAACAAAATATGTATGATTTTAGTTTTTAAAATTTAATGACATGTCTTATGGCCCAGAATGTGGTTTATCCTTAGTACACATTCCATATGCTCCTGAAGAAAATGCATCTTCTGCAATTGTTAGGTGTGGTTGTTATAAGGTTGTTTAGGTTCTCTTTCTCATTACTGACAACTGAGCTTTCTATCAACTTATGAAAAAAGGCCTTAAAGTCTTCGATTATGTTTACGGAATTATCCATTTCTCCATTTAATGCTGTCATTTTTGGTTTTCATGTATTTTGAAGTGGGCATACAATATTCATCAGTTTTTGTGACCTAGGTTTCATTTTTATTTCAGTTGTATTAGCAATTTTCATTTGTTTGAATTGCAACAATTACATTGCTTAGTACAATCAAGATATTCAAATTGTTATAGCAAATATTATTCTACAAAGATGGAGTTATTGTCAAAATTAAACTAGCAGACAGTATCACTTTGGGATACCTCAGATGTTTGCAAGTCAGTTGATGGTGAGAAAGAGGCAATTTACAGGTGTCAGTGTATAATTTATGAAGCATAGGTTATAAGAAAACAGAATTTTTGATATAGATAATTACCTATGTACTTTTTTTGTTGTTGAGTCGGTGTCTCACTGTTGCCCAGACTGAGTGCAGTGGCACAATCATGACTCACTGCAGCCTCAAATTCCTGGGCTCTGATGATCCTCCTACCTCAGCCTTCTGAGTAGCTGGGACTACAGATGCAGGCCATTACGCCTGGCTAATTTTCTGTTTGTTTGCTTAGATTTTTTTGTAGAGATGAGGTCTTACTATGTTGCCTGTGCTGGTCTCGAACTCCTGGGCTCAAGTGATCCTTGATCCTCCCTCCTCAGCCTCCCAAGGTGCTGGGATTACAGATGTGAGCCACAATGCCCAGCTGGATAATTACCTATAATCATAAATGCTAGCAAGTCTTAACTGAATTAGTTTAGCAGCATTAGCATTCACTTTCTTCCACTCATAGTTGGGCTGATCATGGTACAAAAATCATTAAATTCTTGGTTAACTTACTCAAATGTCAATTAAATATGTAAATTATTCCATCTTTGATGTAAATTTGTTAATTTTGAAAATATACCAATTAAACCATTATAGTTAGTAAGAAACAACAGGAAAAACTGTCATAAGTAATAGATGGGATACAAGTAAAAATAATTGAAACTTTCTTTAGTACTTTGGAAAAAGCACCACTGATATTATAATAAAATAGTTCTTTTGCTTATTAATTGGTTCCTTTGTTATTTCAACAAATATTTGAGTGCCTTCTAATGTGTCGGGCACTGTGGACAAATGATGAACAAAAAGACATTGTAGCTGCCCTCGTGTAACTTAGACAGTGGAAGAAACAAACATTAATCCAAAATAGCTAGTCATGGTGCCAGGTGCTGTGTAATGAGGACTCTGATCGTCTGGGTAGTTAGAACAGACCTTTCCAAGAATTGTGGGTGAGCAAGCATTAAAGGATGAGCAGCATTTGCTATACCAGGTCAAAGAAATGAGCATTAGAGGGATAGGCAGAGAGAAGAGGAGGTGCAAAAAACCCTGATAAGAAGGCAGGTGTTGTCAGACCTCAAGAGACAGACAGTAAACATGGTATAAGATGAAACTGGAGACGCAGGCAGAGGTCAAACCATGCAGGCTCGCAGAATTAAAGCGTTTTAAGGTGGTGGTGACATCATCAGGTGAGACTTGCATAGTAGTACTCTGAATGCAAGATGGAGAATGGAGTAGATGAAGGCAATATAGATTTGTAGCAAGCAATTACAGTGTTCTTCCTGGAACAAATTTTGAGGATGTACTATGTTGCCAGGAACGTACTCTGTTGCTACGTACTGGAGATATATTGGTGAGCAAGACCAACAAAAAGCTCTTATAGAACTGAAAGCATCTCAGTTCTTTTAAAGGTAAAACATACTTGCATTATGAATAAAGATAATGGTATTTTTATTAGTATGAAATATAATATCTACAATAAGAAGAATGGATTAATAAAAATAAAAATTTTTTTCAATAACTAGTTACTTCAACATGGAAAATAAAAGTAACCTCTATGTTACCGGCCTTTGTAAAATTTATCTGAAGATGAAGAATGAGGTTAAGAAGCTGGAATTTTTTCCCCCCTGCATCTAAAATTTTACTAATCAAATTACATAACTTGAAATAATGGCCTCATCATATTTGAAAATCTCTTGCTTCATCAAGGAAAATTAATTCTATTTTTCTAAGAGAAATTTTAACTGCTAAATTTGTATAGTCTTGCAAATCTGTGTCAAGTGATTTATAGCCTAATGGTTCATATGAATAAAGCAATGATTTCTGTACTAATTACTGACTACTGAAGTGTGAAAAATAGCTTCCTCTGGCTCACAGTGATTATAATTTCTAAAGCTTGTTTTACAGGCACAGATGACAGGTTAGAAGATGCTATATTATAACCAACTTGCAAATATGACATTTCAATTGGAAAACGTTAATAATTTCAAGTAAGGACAGAATTCCATGGATATTCGTTAAAACTTTTGAAATCAAAATCTTAAATAATAAACTCTTAGAGGGACTGAATCTTTGTAGCTATACCTAATGTAACGTTATATAAAGCTCTGTACTTTTAAATGCTTTGGGGGTAGGGATGGCAATATAGAAAGGGAAGACAGTTGCATGAAATCCATGGTGCAGTAAAATAATTAGTCCCATGATGAAAGATTTAAGCTTACTATAAAACAGCATTACTGCTTGATGATATAAGATTTCACATTTGAAAATACAAATCTAGAAATTATATTTTGTTGTAACTTTATATGATAAAAACAAAGCCCACCACAATAAATGTCCAGATCAACCTGACAAGAAAGGTAATACTTTTTCAAACATGTAAGTTCTTATTCGTGGATTAGAGCAAACTATGAAAGTGTGAGAAATCTTGTTCGCTGACTGAAGAATGGTTGTACTGGCAGTGTGCACATGTGCGAATGAGGTTGGATGTGGGCTGGGGGAAGACATTCCATGCACAAACCTAACTTCCCTAAGCTCCCCTCCTCTGCTTCCCTGGGGGAATATAAAGGGAAAAAGGGAGATGGAGGGGAGAGAAGGAAGGAAAAGAAATAGAAGCAAAGAGAAAGGAATAAACTGGAAGAGGAACAAGGGTGAGATGGAGTCAGCAAGGACACTCGCGCGTCAGCAACGCAGAGATGTACATGGGGTGTTGATCATCCATAGAAGAAACTCAATAGTTCTATCCTCCACATCAAAAGTTAATTTGCTGCTTGGGGGAAAAAAGGTCACATGTTAAAATATACTAAATACTTCAGTTCAACTCAATCCCTTTTCTATTTTGTGTCTAAAGCATGTTCATCCAGCATATTAGGTGCTGTAGATTACAAATAAGACATTCTTAGGTAGGTGTTATGTAATTCCAGCACTTTGGGAGGCAGAGGGGTTTAAGATCAGCCTGGGCATCATGGTGAGACCTCATCTTTACAATAAATATAAAACAAATTAGCTGCGTGTAGTGGCATACTCCTGTAGTTCCAGCTACTTGGAAGCTTGAGACAGAAGGATTGCTTGAGCCCAGCAGGTCGAGGTTGCAGTGGCCGTGAGCATGCCACTAGACTCCAGCCTGGGCGACAGAGTGAGACTCCGATTTAGAAAAAAAAAAAAATAATAATTTTGTATGTCCCATACAAACTTTAAGCCGGTTTTGTCCTCTTGACAGATAAATTCAACAACTATTTTATTTCCAGTGAAGGGACCTGGAGGAAGAGGCTAATACTTGACATGAGAAATCTGGGTAGGACCTGCTTTGTTTTTTGTTTGTTTTGTTTGTTTTTTGAGTTGGAGTCTCACTCTGTCCCCAGGCTGGAGTGCAGTGACACACTCAAGGCCACCCCAGTGTCAACCTGCTGGGCTCCAGTGATTCTTCTGCTTCAGCCTTCCAAGTAGTTGGAACTACAGGTGTGCACTACCACGCCCAGTTAATTTTTGATTTATTGTAGAGACGAGGTCTCGCTAAGTTGCCTAGACTGGTCTCGAACCCACAGGCTCAGGCAATCCACTCGCCTTGGCCATCCAAAGTGCTGGGATTATAGGCTGAGCCACTGAGCCCGGCCAGGATCTGCTTTGGAATGGGTCAGAAGCCTGGCCAAGAACAGCAGCAAGAAGGCAGACACATCTTCCAAACAAGAGGAGACAGCCTGGGCACAGCCATGTTTCCCTTAAAAGAAAAGAGAGTCTAGAAGAGAGAGTTGAGATTTGCTGTAGAAGAAGGAGCTGTACTTCTTCTGGTGGGAAAATAGTTCAATGCTAGATTATTCTGTGAGCCTTGGTGTGCTAGGGTTGGGTGCCACAGACAGGTGCCATGGCTCCTGTGGTCAGGGTGAGGAGGCAGAGGAGAGAGCTACCAGCTCATCAGGCAATCACAGGGCCTCAGCCGGAAGAACAGTAGTAAGAGTAGCAGCAATCACTGTAGTAGTGGCAGTGGTAGTCATATTAACAGCTAACACCTGCTGAATATGTCTATGTGCCAAAATATGTTTTAAGTACATTTATTAGCTCCTTTAATCCTCACAGCAGTTTGTTTTACAGAAGAACAAACTCAGCACAGAGAGAGAAAATAACATGCTCCAGGTCATATGGCCAGGATATGGAAAAGCAAGATCTAGAACCCAGGGAATCTGGCTCCGTATTCCAATGTGACAGAACCTGTCAAGCAGACAAGGGGAGCCTATCTAGAGATGTGTTCTGGGTCCCAAAGTGTGAAACCTCTGCAAAACAATGGTGACCAAGGGAGGCAGGGGCCCACTTGGGAATGACAGACAGCATGTGGGCCAAAGTGTCTCAGGCTAGTAGCAGTACTGCAAAGGGAGTGACTTGTATGCAAAGGATGCTAGGAGAAGAGTCCAGGGAGAAGGATAAACAGTTGCGAGCTGCTCAGGCTCAGACTAGGAAGTGCTTCAATTTGTCTGCACAGGGAGAAGTGAACAGTGAGGGTAGCTACTGCCCTGCAATTTGCATAAGTAACACTGGAAAATAGACTGGAAGGAGACTGGGTTTCAGCAGTTAAGCTCCAGGGATTTAGATAGAAATATTAGCTTGTGTTATTTTAAGCCACATTACACCCTGCTATAGTTGGGACAGCTGACTCTTAAACATGTTGAAATGTGATCCCCAGGGTTGGCAGTGGGGCCTAATGGAGAGTTTGGGTCATGGGGGGAGATCCCTTATTAATGGCTCAGTGCTGTCCTTGTGGTAACGGGTGAGTTCTCAATCTATTAGCTCCCATGCAAACTGGCTGTTTAAAGGAGTCTGGGGCAGATGGGTGGCTCACACCTGTAGTTCCACCTACTTGGGAGGATGAGGTGAGAGGATCGCTTGAGGCCAGAAGTTTGAGACCAACCTGAGCAACACCGCGAGGCCACAGTCTCTACAAAAAAAAAAAGTTAGCTGGGCATGGTGCACATGCCTATAATTCTAGCCACTGAGATTGAGGTGGGAGTATTACTCAAGCTCAGGAGTTTGAGCTATGATCTCTATGATCACACTGCTGCACTTCAGCCTGGATGACAACTTGAGATTCTGAGGAAGGGGGGGGGAATAAAAATAACAGGGTTAAAAAGCATATTCTAATATTTAGTATGCAGATAATTTACTCCAATTTATACACAAAAACAATAACCAAGTAAATGAACAGTTACTAAGTAGGAATAGGAATTAATATAGGTCATTCCAGAAAACTAAGTCAACATGAATTTATAGGCCTATTTTGACATCGCAAAACTCTTAGGCAGAATATGGTTTAGATAGCCTCAACTCTACAGTCCTGTCCCCCAGAAAGCAGGTGTTAGTACATACTGTGTAACTGTTTGGATTCAAGTTTCTAAACTATCGATAAAGCACTAGTAACAAATAGAGAAGAAGCATTCACAGCTGCCCATTCACCAATTAAAAAAAGAAGATACACCCTGGGTAACCCAGCGGGCAAGACCTGTCTCTGCAAAAACTTTAAAAAAGTAGCCAGGTATGTAGTCCCAGCTACTCAGGAGGCTGAGATGGGAGGATTACTTGATCCCAGGAACTCAAGACTGCAGTGAGCTGTGATTGCACCACTGTACTCCAACCTGGGTGACACAGCGAGACCCTGTCTCAATACAAATGTGTTGGGAGTTGGCCACGGAGGCCCACTGAGTGTTAGGGATCAGGAAGGGCCATTGACCCCAAGACCACTAGAATGTGTTCGGGAGCTATTGATCCATTTTCTCCCCCTTGCTACTCAGCACTAACCAGATTAAGCTCCTGTGAGCTCAAAACATAAAAACTCTGAGATCGGGACGAATACAAGCTAACTTTAGAAGCTCATTGCTCCTATTCTTCCACAAACTGCAGTTTTGGCTTTCACACAACTTATAATTCAAACTTGTGTCACATTTAAGAGCCTTAGTATTGGTCACAGGCTTCTGGGTCATGATCTTAGGATTTATTGAAGGTGCAAATTGTAGAATATAGTTTTAGAAGACAGCCATTTTGTTGAAAGAATGCAGCTGGGTTACTTGCGGGTAGCCCACTGTGAACTTTGGACTGGGCCACATTCCAAACATTCTGGGATGGGCCACTTTCGTTTGTAAAGTAAATACTTAAGCTTCTATAGAATTGTTTAACTTGGCATAAATCAATCAGCTTAGGATGAAAAAGGTTTATAGAATATGTCAGTCACAGATTAGGTTATCCTTTGTTATGGGATTTTAAGATTATCATATGAAAAGGGTTTAAAGGCAATCATTGATTAAGTTTTCATGGATTAAGGTTCTGGTGGGTGGGGGATGCCCCTCCCACATCTGACTTTGTGTATAAAAGACCCATTGTAATTCCCAATAACTCACATCACTTCTGTACTAGACTGGAGTCCAGTCTCTTTCTTTCTCTTTCTCTTTCTCTCTCTCTCTCTCTCTCTCTCTCTCTCTCTCTCTCTCTCTCTCTCTCTCCTCTTTCTTCTTCCCCCTAGTCGCCGACGCCATCTCCACCTTTGGGGTACCCTGAACCCAGCTGGAGCTGGTCTCTGGCACAAATGCATAAATAAACTCTTATTGACTCCTCAAAAATATCCATCTCAAAAAAAAAAAAATGTAGAAACCCTACCCTCTGACAAAAGAAATAAGACAAAGACATAATTCAAAATACTAAAATATCTGCTTATCTTCCCTCCTTCCCATATTTATCGAGTGTACAAGTGCCAAGTGCAAGGGCACAAAGATGGAAAGGACATGGTCCTGCTCCCTGTTTTTGAGTATCTCATACGCTATTAGAGGAGACAGTCATGTTGACCAATATTTACAACGCAAGGTGACAGGAGCCACGCTGAAGTGTAAACAGACTCATGCTCATTTACAACAGCAAGAAAAGTTACCTCTCTATGGAATAATCAAAGAAGTCTCCATTGCTTGAGTGGGGTCTTGGAGGAATAGGAATTTTCATGCAGAAAAAGGGAAACAGGGCAGATAGAAAAGAATATTCAATTGTAGTGATTTATGAAAGAGTCCGGCGTGTTTGCAGGCTGATGAAAATTTCAGTATGGCTGAACACAGCGTGCATAAGTGGTGAGGGAGTGGTGGTAGGAAATTAGGTCAGAGTCAGATTGGGAAGGATCTTCTGTACTATACTAGGGAATCTGGACTCATTCTGTAAGCAGTGAAGAAACTTGTGTATTTTTGGTTTTGTATTGCTTTGACCACGCCTCTCCCCTCCCCTGCTGCCTTTTCCCTTTCTCCTGGGCACTCCAGCTTCACCTGGGCTCGACACAGACCCCTTCTGCTCCTGCATCCGCGCTAGTTCCTGCACCTGCAGAGTGCAGAGGTACATCCTGTGAGAAGAACTGCTGCTCCCGTGGCCCCATGGGCTGCGTCTGCAAAGGGGCATTGGACAAGCGCGACTGCTGTGCCTGATGTCAGGAGAGCCCTGCTCCCAGATGTAAACAGAGCAACATACACAAACTTGGGTTGTTTTTCGTACACCCTTGACCCGTTTGCTACATTCATTTTCTCTGAAACATATGAGTGACAATAAACCCCTCTAGACTAAAAATTAATAAATAATACAAAAAAATTCTACTAATGATGACTTGGAAGAGAGAGAGATTAGTTCCAACTAGAAACAGAGCAAATTCCTAATCTGAGATCAACTAATGGCTGCTGATGTCACAGTGGGGAGGAGAGATAATGAAGGCTAAACTCAGGCAGTGAACTGCAAGGGGAAGATTCAGATTCCAGGGATATTTTTCAGGCAAGATTGGGAGAATGATACTGGGGAGAGAGGGTGCAAGGAGAGAAGGGAGGGGCAGGAAGATGACCGACAAACCCAACTGGGAGGCTGAGCAAACAGGGATGCTACCAAAGGGGAGAGAAATACAGGAGACAGAGGAGGGAAAGAATGAAAACCTGGGGGGAAATGAGGACTTCACTTCAGTACACCTTAAGCAAGATATGACTGGGTCACAGGAGCAAACTGCTTAACAGCCGGCTTTATAGAATGGGTTTCAATAGGGTCTAGTAAGAAAGAGCGCCCCAGGGATGAATGAGCAATGAGCTCACCCAAGTATTGCCTAAGAACAATACTTTGGGGAACAATAATATATAACCAAGAAAAATAGAGAAGGAAAGGTCAGAGAGGCAGGAAGACAAGTAAGTCCTTGAAAGTGGCGGTCTTAGTAGCTGAAGTAATGATTATGGGTTAGGAAGAAAGGGATGCTGTCAGGAGGAATTAAAAGCTAAACATCTTAATTAGTGTGTGAAAGGGACTAAGAGATGGGAAGACAATTTTGTGAGTAGAATAGAATGTTTGAAGTGAATATTTCAGAGCTAAAGCAATTCTGAACGCAAAACATTTAAGATATGTCTAACAGAATAGGTTGTTGAATTGAGAGTTTGGAATTCAAAGATTTCAAGGAACCGTGAACTCAGTTTTTGGTTCATCAAAAAGGACACTGAAGTAGCCAGGGATGAAAGGAAGCATCAGGGAAGGAAGGAAGACAAGGAACTAGTCTTCTGAATTGGGAAATTGCTCTATTTCGTTAACGATACTGCTGTTTTTCCAGTCATTCAGATGGATGTGATAATTTTATATTTTTACATGTTGATTCCTTTCTCATCCTCTATATTTAATTAGTTTCAAAGTCTTACTATTTTTCTGATTCTTTATCTTACCAATCTACTTTTCTTAGTTCAAACCATCATTTCATGTCTGTTCCAATTCAATCTGATTGTCCCTGATCTCTCCTCTCTTTCATCCTTCCATTTCAAGTGAAATTCTGTTGCCAGATTGCTAGTATTAAAAAAATAACACAGCCTGTTTAACTTCCTCGCTTCAAAGGTTTTACTTTTTTTTTTTTTTTGAGTCGAAGTCTCACTCTGTCGCCCAGACTGGAGTGCAGTGGCCGCTCCCGGCAACCGTAGCCTCGACCTGCTGGGCTCCCGCGATCCTTCCGCCTCAGCCTTCCAAGTAGCTGGAATGACAGGCACGCGCTGCCACACCCGGCTAATTTTTTGATTTATTTAGAGACGAGGTCTCGCCAAGTTGCCCAGGAGGGTCTCGAACCCGCGGGCTCAGGCAATCCACTCACCTCAGCCTCCCAAAGGCGCGCGATTACAGGCTGAGCCACCGAGCCCGGCTAGGTTTTACTTTTTAAGAACAGCGATGCGAGAGGCTCCTGGGAGCGCGGGGTCGCCATGGTGTCCGTGCGATCTTTGGAAGCGGCTGCGTGGGAGCCCAGCCTGGCGTGAAAAATGACAACAGCAGCCAGGCTGACTTCTGAACCTGCGAGGGAGGTGGAAGAGGAAAAGGAGACGGCGATTTGAGCCAACTCTCGAAGCGGTTTTCAAGCAGAGACAAAGATACAATATGGACAAGCTACTCAGGATGCCCATGAGGAGGTCTGTAGCCATGACTTTAGGAGAGAATTGGAAGCAAGAGAGAGAGCTGCTGCAAGAGAGAAAAACAGGGATTGCCCAACCCGAGAACGTACAACCTCCTGGTCAGTGTCAAAAAAGCCTCGGTTAGATCAGATTTCTGCTGCCAACCTTGATGCAGATGACCCTCTCATGGACAAGGAAGATGAAGATTTTGGAGAAGGGAGTGATGATGAAGATGATACTGTAGCGCTTCTTGCAGAACTGGGGAAAAAAATTGAAAAGGAAAGAGCTGAAGATCATGCCAGAAAGGATCAAGAACAAAAAGCTGAAGAGGAGAGGATTCCTATGGAAAGCATTCTGAGTGTAAACTACCTCCTTAATCTCACTGGCCCATCCCAGCCTCAGGCCAGCTTCAGAGTTAAAAGATGAGATAATGATGTTGTCTTCAAGAACTGCGCAAAAGGTGTAGAAGATCACAAGAAAGACAAAAGATTTGTAAATGATACACTGTGATCTGAATTTCACAAAAAATTCATGGAGAAATATATTAAGAAGTACAGTTTTATGTGCTTAATTAAAGACTGTAAAACTTGAGGAAGGAAAAAAAGAGTAGAAATAGAGATGCAGCCGGGCACTGTGGCTCAGGTCTGTAATCTCAGCATTTTGGGAGGCTGAGGCAAGAGGATTGCCTGGGCCTAGGCATTCGAGACCAGCGTGAGTAACACAGCAAGACCTCGTCTCTACAATAAATTAATAAATAAAATTAGCCGGGCATGGTGGTGTGCGCTTGTAGTCTCAGCTATTTAGAAGGCTGAGGTGGAGGGATTGCCTGAGCCCAGCAAGTTGAGGCTGCAGTGGCCTTATTATGCCACTGCACATCAGCCTGGGTGACAGAGTGAGAGTTCAACTCAAAAATAAATAAGTAGGTAAGTAAATAAATAAAATTAGAGATGGGGTCCTGCTATATTGCCCAGGCTAGTCTCTAACTCCTGGCCTCTCACCTTAGCCTCCCAAAAGGCTGAGATTATAGGTGTGAGCCACCACACCCAGCTGTTTCAAGGTTTTTCAATTGATCTTCAGTGCTTTTACCACAAAGCTTAAACTCTTTATCATGATACTGAGCCCCTCTTGAGCACCTTCTGACCTAGCATTGTTTAGTTGTTTTCCACTCTTCCTTCACATATGATTCAGTCACACTAAACCATCTACTCTTTCCTATATATACTCCAAGCTTTTATGAGAGCTAAGGTTAGGGATTTATTTTCTTAAAAGATTCAAGATTAGAATGACATTCAATTTGATTGCCTATGCCTTATTCATATAGTATTAAAACATCGTCATCATGCTGATCCTGATACACTACAGCACTTAAAACAGCTTCTGAATATGACAAAGTTGCTTTTATTGTTTTGAGGTATTCAAATTCTGTGAAAAACTATGTGTAGAATATGTTTTAACTGCAAACATAGCTCTTTCACTAGAATATAAGTGTCATGAGGACAAGGCCCAAGTCTGTCTTTTCATAGCTGTATTCCAGTGTAGAACAATGCATAACTGGGTGCTTCATAGTTATTGAATGAATATCTTATGAATAAATTAACCAGAATATCCAATTTCCCAATCATATGGATGCACTTGCATCTGGCTCATTCATTCTAGAAATATTTGGTACCTATATGAGAGGACCACTGTATTTATTAACTAACAATATATAGCACTTGCCTTTGCAGTGCTAGGTTTTTATTTTACTTTATTTTTTAATTTTTATTTTTTTGAGTTGGAGTCTCACTCTGTCACCCAGGCTGGAGTGCAGTGGCACACTCACAGCCACCGCAGCCTCGACCTGATGAGCTGAGGCGATCCTTCTGCCTCAGTCTTCTAAGTAGCTGGAACGACAGGCATGCACCACCACACCTGGCTAATTTTTTTTTTTTTGAGTTGGAGTCTCACTCTGTCACCCAGACTGGAGTGCAATGGTTGCTCCCAGCCACCGCAGCCTCAACCTGCTGGGCTCCGGCGATCCTTCTGCCTCAGCCTTCCAAGTAGCTGGAACTACAGGCACGTGCTACCACGCCCGGTTAATTTTTGACTTATTGTAGAGATGAGGTCTCGCTGAGTTACCCAGGCGGGTCTCGAACCCACGGGCTCAGGCAATCCTCTCACCTCAGCCTCCCAAAGTGCTGGGATTATAGGCTGAGCCACCACGCCTGGCCTATTATTTCTAGCTTCTAATGCAGGCTGTAATATTTACTGTGATCTCCTGTAAATTAGTAAAAACCTTTCCGTTTCCCTATTTGTAAAATGGGGTGAATAATGCCTACTCACGCACGGTCTGTTTTAGGAATTAAGTAAGGCAAAAGCGCACAGTAAACTATCAGTATATGCTCACCTTCTTTCTCCTCTCCTTTGCACTGTAATTCTTTGTTTACCTGCTAAGCTCCCTCACCAGACAGTGCAGTCCAGAGTGGCAGGTATCAATGCCTCATTCATTTTTGTACTCCCAGCAAGCACAATGGCTGTCTCGCAACTAATAAATATTTGCTGAGTAGATGAAGACCTGGGAGAGTGATAAAGCCATATTGCCTGTTTACTAGTCAAACTACCCCACATCCCTGAAAAGAAATCAAGGCTTTCCCTAGGCTAGCTAACAGCCATGCATCACAGTCAGTCAGTCAGTCAGTCATCAGCCCTGGGTGGGAAGCTTGCAGGACAGGCAGCAGCACCAGGAAGCAGGACTGCTTTCCCCAGGAGCTTAATCAGATTTTTTGTGACGAGTATTTTTGAAATGCTGGGCGCACCCCACTTGAAGTATGCAAGTACATTCCAAACGGAAATGTCAACGACTGTTTTCTGTTCTGCCTTAACAGTCACCAAGCATTACGATGAGGGGCAGACTGTAAATACTGGTAAGAAGGGAAACCAACGATTACCAGACTGCTTCACTCTTTGCCAAGGGCGTTACCAACTTTTCAGGTATCCTAAGGCTGCCGGACAAAATTAGGAAAAAGCGTAAATCCATACGCCCTGCCTGAGACATTCTTAAGCGCTCGGTTCCAAAGTACACGCTTCCTTCCTTTGACGGGATTTCGGGTTCTGGCAGCGGATTCCCCTTTCTCCCTCTATTTAAATCAGCCGCCGAGAGGGAGCTATGCAAAACCCGCCTGCCGGAGCTGGTTTTTCCTTAAGAGACTGTGATCTGAAAGCGAAGAAATAAAAAACCGCTTGCATAATAGCAATACCAAGCACCGGGAAAACTCGAATGCAATACACCAACTGAGATGTTTTTTTCCCCCACAATTCAAAACAGGTTTTGAACTATCAATTTTGATGCCTCTTAGTGCTCCTGCTGTTTTTTTGTTTCACCTCTTCCACACTGAGGACTTTTTTCATCAGAGAAACAAAACTCGAATGCTTGGCTCGACTTCAGTGGAAAATCACAGTCCTCACGGTGGGCGGAGGGAAGCAGCGAGGGGGAAATGGACTTGGGCTCCGGGAGACTCCTAAATCTCGTGGCATGTTTTTCATTCACAAAACGCAGGTTTCTGTTTCAAAAAGCCGGAGAGGCTGGGGCGCGGTGGCTCAGCCTGTCATCCCAGCACTTTGGGAGGCCGCGGGTTCGAGTCCAGCCCGGGCAACTTGGCGAGCCCTCACCTCTCCACAATAAAGCAAGGGATCGCCGGAGCCCAGCAGGTCGAGGCTGCGGTGGCCGTAAGCGTGCCACCGTCCCTCCAGCCCGGGCGACGAGGGAGACTCCGGCTCCAAGGGCAGCCCCCGGGGAGCCCGAGCGTGGGGCGGCGCCCGCGGCCCTGCCTCGCGCCAGGGCAACCATCAAGGCCCACGCCCCGCCCTCGCGCTCGGACGTCCGGGGGCCGCCGGCATTCCAGCGGGAACCTCGCGGCGCTCACGGGCGCCAGGGAAGCCGCGTCTGCAGAGGCGCCGACGGGAGCCGCCAAAACTCCGCGGCGCTTAACACCAAAGGCTGAGGGGGCGGGGCGAAGCCATGGAAACCGGCTGTTTACGGAGCAAACCAGCGGGAGCCGCAGAAGCACCGGCCCGCGCCCTGGAAGCCCAGAGGCGCAGCCACCGCCTCCCGGCCACATCCGGGCACGTCTCTCGCGCTCCCGACGTCGCGACGTCCGAGCCGTTGGGCGCGTTTGAAACACACGCACAGCCAGTCAGCGACG
>NW_007260133.1:614450-675198 GCF_000164805.1 Carlito syrichta | reverse complement strand
GTCCGCGGGAAGTCCAGCTTTGGTTTTCGCATGGTGAAAGGAAGGCAGTCCCCAGCTCCTCCCGGGCCGAGAGGGGCGCGTCTTGGGGGTTAAGGGCGCTGCCTCTGGGCTCGGCTGGGCTCTGAACCCTTGTCTTACCGCTTCCTCGCTGTGTGACTTGGGGGAAGCTGCTTCACCTCTCTGTTCCTAGGTTTTTTCAGCTATGCGACGAAGATAATAATGGCACCTGCCTCAGAGGATGGCTGCAAAGATGAAATAAGTGCAAGCAAAAGGTTTAGGGCAAGGTCTGCCGCGTGTTAAACGTTAAATAAATGTCAATCACGACCCCACCCGTACGTTCAGCGTTGCATTTGGGCCCATCATCCCGGAAAATAATCACCTAAACACTTAAGTGAAAGGAAGCCTAACGTGAAGATTTGATTAAATGACATATTTTATCTGGGAGATAAAAAGGGGGTATGTGTTATATAGTGCGTTTAGTCAGAAACTCCTTGAGTTTGTTCTTGGGGGAGAAATGAGCTGTGTATGTAGATTTATGAACACTGATCTTACTGTGTTAAAGCGTCTGGAATACAAGAATGTTAAAAAAAAAGTGATCAATGTATTTCAGTTTGTAACCAGGCTGTTGGATGTTAGTTATGTCATCAGTTTACCATGCATCTTTCTTTCTATACATTTTGAAGCTGCTTTGGCAATACATTGATCATATACAGGTTATCAGAGAATTTAAATTACTCATCGCCTGTTTTGGTGGTCTTTAAAGAGGGAAGCATAGGAGAAAAACGTAGACATTTTCAAACGGTATTTTTGATTTAGTAGAATTTCTCTTCCTCCACCTTGAAACAGGTTAGTTCATCTCTTAACTTACTGATTAATTGATTGATTGAGTCCAGATCTTTGTTCCCTAGGCTAGGGTACAGTGACACCTTCACGGCAGCTTCCAGCTCCTGGGCTTAGGTGATTCTTCCTTCTAGCCTCCAGAGTAGCTGGGACTACAAGCATGCACCACCACACTGAGCTAATTTTTTGATTTCTTTGTAGAGATGAGGTCTTGCTGTGATACCTAGGCTGGTCTTGAACTGGCCTCAAGCAGTCCTCCCTCCTGGGCCTCCTAAAGTGCTGGTATTACAGGCATGAGCTGCCTTTTTTTATTTTTTAACATTCTTTTAAGGGGACTTTGAATGAAAACCTATTTAGAACGTTTACTTTTTAATTGGAAATGGTTGAGTTTCGTAGAAGAATTAAGTCACAACAAAAAAGCTGGTTAGAACTTATCACTGATTCCAAATTAGGACTGTATGACTATTGGTGCACTCCTTTGGAGAGCCTTAGAATAAATGATTGACATGGATTTATGGTGAGGCAATAAGAAATATCCAAATTGTGAATGTTATATGAAGGGTAGTAGTCAGTTTTCACTGACACCATATGTTCAGTCTTCATCACAACTGGATTTGAGTTGTACTGCTGTGTCTGTTTCACTTTGCAGAGCTGGAACAGGAAGCTGAGTTGCCTGACTTTAGAGTGTGTGACCTAACAACTGTGCTCGGTCTGTTTTTGTTAGTGTGCATATTTTCACAGTCCTTATCACCAGCCAGAAATGATGTATGACGTTGATGATACCTGTTTCTCCACAGTACATAGTTTATTTAGTTAATTATTTATATGTTGTCCCAGGCTGGAGTGCAGTGGCGTGATCATAGCTCACTGCAGCCTGCAGCCTCTGGCTCCTGGGCTCCAGCAGTCCTACCCATTCCCCCTACCTTCAGAGCCTACGACCACAGGTGCACACCATCATACCTGGCCAATTTCTTTTTTTTTTTTGGTAGAGCTAGCTGTCTCACTATGTGACCTTGTCTGGAACTCTTGGCCTCAAGCCATACTGTGCCCCAGCCCCTCAACGTCCCGGGAGCACAGGTGTGAGCCACTGCTCCCAGTCCATCATACACTTTAAACTAATTACTTTGCTAAGAATTTGGAAGAAGGTGCTTGTATATTTTATTAACATGAAGAAGTAGAAAAAGGGAAAGTAGATCAGACATGTACCTCTAGATTAAAGGTGGGACCTCCTCTTTATATTTGCCTAATATTTTAGAAGTTTACTTCAAGGTACTCAACAATATGAAAACTGATGAAAACCTACAAAACTTTTTATTTTATTCTTTGCGTGCCTAACTTTTAAACTCTTAAATTCCAGAAAACTGAAAGGGTCATCTTTCATAGTCCAGAGTTATATTGGCACCAACCAGTGCATAACTGTCTTGTCAAATCTTTTTAGGGGAGAGATTTTTTAAAGTTCTATAGCAATAGTGACAAAGGAGCAGCCCAATTATACACGAGCGGTTCAGAGACATAAACAGAGGACAAGTCAAGAGTGGTGGATTCAGGGTTGGAGGATGAGCTGTGTGTAGTTGAATGCTGTTAAATGCAAATAGAGGCTGGGCTCTGTGGCTCAGCCTGACATCCCAGCACTTTGGGAGGCCAAGGCGGTGAATTACCTGAGCCCGGGTGCGGTTTGAGACCAGCCCGGACAACTTGGCGAGACCTTGTCTCTACAATCAATCGAAAATTAGCCGGGCGTGGTAGCGGGCGCCTGTAGTTTCAGCTACTTGGCAGGCTGAGGCAGAAGGATTGCTGGAGCCCAGCAGGTTGTCGCTGGGGTGGCCGTGAGCGTTCCTCTGCTCTCCGGCCTGGGTGATGGAGTGAGACTCCAACTCAGAAAAAAAAGGCAAATAGGTGTGAAGTAAATTATGATTTCAGTTTGAGAAAAGCTGAGGAGTTCATTGTTCCTGTTGCATCGATTGTATAGGGACTGGGCGAGTTACAGGTGATGAGAATGAATTGTAAACTTGATGATGCATTTGGACTTGGTCATGTAAGGAGGAGTACTCCTGAAAGTTGTTAAGCAGGGAAATGATGTGGTCACATTTGTTTTTGGGAACATACCCCTGAAATCCATGTGGAGAGTGATTTCTGAAGAAACCGATGATGTTGGAACTATTGAATTAGACCAAGTGACCATTGTGACATTGGGTTTAGAGAGGAGGGGCTGCGTCCCAGAGATGTTTAAGATGGAATCGATAGGAATTTTGAGGAGGGAGAAGGTGGTAGAGGAAAAAGTAAGGATCGATCCCAAGGTTTTGGCTAGGGTTGTTGGGGGAGGGGTGCTGTGGTGGTGTTACAAACTAATATAGGAAGACAGATGGGTTGGTTGAGGGCAAAGGTGTGGAAAGAGGGAGACAGGATAATATTTATTACTACATCTTGAATGTTTACTGTGGGGGGACAAAAAAACCCAGAATTGTCTTTCAGAGGGTGGGCCCCCTTTAGTACACTTGGAATTTTTCCTCAGCATCCAACAGTCAAACACAGTCTAGAAGTTTTGAGGGGTGTGCATCACAATGTGCAGAGAAACATCTGAGTTGTGCGAACAGGTGACTGGTTCTTCTGCCATGACAGCACCTGCCCATACCATGCTGAGTGTTCAGTTTTTGTTCAAAAACAGCGTGACCCCCATGTCCCACCCTTCCTTTTCACCCGCCTTCACCCTGAGAGATTTTTTTTGTTTCTCTGATGAAAAAAGTCCTCAGTGTGGAAGAGGTGAAACAAAAAAACAGCAGGAGCACTAAGAGGCATCAAAATTGATAGTTCAAAACCTGTTTTGAATTGTGGAAAAAAACATCTCGGTATATTGCATCAACCAAAGAGGACTCTGAAGGTGACTGTAGTTTAAACTTGTAAAATAAGTACACTATTTTTTAGAAATGAATTCTGCATTTTTGGGTCCCCTTTCATATGTCAGGTAGTGTTCTGTGTGTTTTTGATATGTTGTTTTTTTTTCTCTATTCCTGTGAGCCAGGTATTTGTATGTTTATTTTACAGACAAGGAAACAGGCTCAGAGAAGTTAATGACTTTCTTTGGTTCAGAATTAAGAAAAATATACTTTAAAAAAATTCTAGATATAAAAGTCGAACTTCTAATGCTTATCTTTGCTCTGTGGTCATGTTTATTTTTATTTTTGTTCATATCTTATTTTTTAGCCAATTTAGAAGAATACAAATAATGGCTGACAATACAATGTCTGAAAATAGTATATTAGCAGTCACTACTGGGAGGACTGACTTGGTGGACTCTTCCATTTTTGATTCTAAAATTACTGAAACTTGCAAGGAAAATTTACTTATTGGATCTACTTCATATGTTGAAGGTAAACCTATTATCTGCTGTAAAACTGAAAATCTGTTTTAGTCCTAAGTTTACTGACTTGTGACTTTATTATAATTTAATTGTAATACAAATTGTTATGGTAGAGTACATGTATTAAGTAATTATTGTTGACAGAATCCCATTACATGATGTAGATTTTCTAATTATCATTTGGATTCATGCTTCACAACTTTGAAAAGGGGGAGACATCTTAATGTTGGGAATTGCTTTTTTTCTGTATTTGAGGGTCTATCTGCAACATTGTTAGCTGAAATTCATGACTGGTGAGGTAGAGTCACTTCTTCCCTGACCACTTTGTAACTGGGTCTTTACTAAAGTTGTATGCACTGTTGGAGAGGATGGCTAAGTTAGATAGTACTTTCTTTGGTTAGGAGGAATGCTGATGTTTGTATACTCTGCTACAATGTATGTTATCTTTCTCTAAAGTGATATGTTGCCAAATATTTTTCTAATAAGTTGGGAATTAAATCATTTTAATTATAGAGAAAGTTTTGATCCCCTCAAAGATAGAAGGCATACTAGATATAGCCAATAGAATGATGTTAGTACCTGATAAACATACTGAAATGTTTTAAATTCTAACAGAAGAAATGCCTCAGGTTGAAGCAAGAGTGGTATTGGTTCAAGAAGCTGGAAAACAAGAAGAACTTATAAAAGCCTTAAAGGTATGGAGTTTTAGTTTTCAGTTTTTTTTAAAGCTATTTTTCTTCCATTAGTGTGTAAATAGTGCATAGCTTTCTTAATCTCATACTTAAGTCTCTTTTCTACAGACTATTAAAATAATGGAAGTCCCTGTTATAAAGATAAAGGAAAGTTGTCCCGGAAAATCGGATGAAAAGTTAATAAAAAGTGTTGTTAATATGGTAGGTCAAGTATCTCATCGCATGTGGCATGCTGCACTTCCTTTGATTATATTATTCCACTTTATGGTGATTGGAATGAGGCATGAGGTGTGTTTTGTGTATTCTGAAGCTCAATGGATAGAAACTACTTTATGCTTGTTTTTAAATTTTGGTGTTTCTGATACCTAAAAAAACTATAGCATATATTTTAAATAATGCCAGCTATAATATAAAACTTCATTATTAACTTTAAATGACATAAAATGTACAAAGATCTAATAATTTTCTTTAAACTCTTTAACTTCTTCGTCCTCATTCGTTTTATATTTAGTCTAAATTTTTACTGTATTTCCAAAATTACAACTCACAGCAGTTGACAATCATCAGGGACTTTGCCTTGGCATATGAAATGCATCTAATTCTCTAATCCAGCTATTTTAGTTTGTTAGGGCCTTCAGAACAACCTACCACATACTGAGTAGCTTAAGCAATAGAAATTTTTTTCTCACCTGTTTTAGTTTCTCTTGAGGCCTTGTCTTCTTGGCTTGCAAATGGCCTCCTTGCTGTGTCCTTACCATGCCCTTTCTTCCGTGTTTGCTTGCATCCCTGGTATTTCTTTTGCTTGTCCAAATTTTCTTTTATGAGGATACCAGATTGGATTAGGGCCTAACCTGATGACATTTACCCTTAATTACCTCTTTAAAACCCTTATCTCCAAATATAGACATAGCCTAACGGCTTCAGTCTTCATTCTAGGTTAGGGCATCAACTTGAATTTTTGAGGTATGCGATTTGTCATAATAACCTTGCAAATAAAATTCAAGCGATTTACTGACCCATTCTTTTTTCCTCTTTTTTAAAAATACAATAGTTACATAGGTATATATGGCAGTCATATATTTTTTATTTTTCATGGATATATAACATAAAGTGTTAACTACATGTAACTTTGCCTTTTTATATCCTATATTTGCCATGCTGCAACTGCCTGCATATTGCATATCTGTCTCTTGTTTCTCATATATCTATTGAAATGATTATGTTAACCTTTCTTTTTGTAAGTATTGTGTGCAGTGATTTCTTATTGTGGAGATCGTTAAAGTTGTGCAAGAAGAACTATACATGTGGTATCATTTTCTTGGTCAGAATAAAATATAGTGGATATCTTTCTAATGCATCCTACTATCGAAATGTTTGTACTTTAAAACTTTAGCATTCTAACTTTAGGGAATATAATATGCATACTGCATGATTTATAATGACTTAAGTATTACGCTTCTATAATACTGATCTTTACAGTTTAAGATTTTAATTTGGAGATGTATGTACAGGTGTATATAAAAATGTAAGAGAAATATGGTTGTTGACTATTAAGTGTAATGCTGATTATTGTAGTATTTTTAATATAAAAATAAACATGTTGACACTAAATTGATTTTTAAGCCTTATTTAGAAAATCAGATGAATTATTTGATATCATTTTTATTTCTAATAACTATATGAAAAAAATCAAGGAAATTAAAGTACACTTTGTAAAGATGGAGTCAGTGGAAGAATTTGAAGGTTTGGATTCTCCAGAATTTGAAAATGTATTTGTAGTCACGAACTTCCAGGATTCTGTCTTTGATGACCTATACAAGGCTGACTGTAGAGTTATTGGACCACCAGTTGTATTAACCTGTTCACAGAAAGGAGAGGTAAGAAATAAAACACATTTATTATGACTTAATGAATTTTAGTTACCGGAAAGTTCATAAGCAGAAAAATCTCATTAATTGTTGAGAGTATGAAATGTTTAGAATAGGAATAATAGTGGCTATTCCAATGTAATTCTTTAATTTTTCCTGTTGTAAACTTAAGTAGTGAGAAACTGAGGCCTTTGAAGTTAAACAATAACAACTGTTAATGTGTATTATACAGAGACAGAGACACATACTCCTAATGCTGCAATGTCTTAGAAGAGATAATTTGCTTGAACTTGGGTTCCACAAATGTACACATATACATAAACTTTTATTGTCTTCCACACAGAACAGGTGCCACATTTTTATTTTCAAGTTACTCAGCAACTTTTACTGCATGATTTAAAATTAGGAACATTGTTTCAGCTTTTTGTTTTTCTATAGCATTTCAACATGAGTTGTTGAAGAGTTAGTCCCTATTTGATTTTGTTACTGTTTTGCCTTATTCACTTAAAATTGCTTAGGTAATTGTGCCTCTGTTGTTATAGATGCTAGTAATAAGCACATGATAAGCTTTGATGCTCTAACTTTTTGATTCAGAGGTATGACTTTCAAAAACCAAATAAACTTTCAAAGATCACAATTGTGAAAAAGAATTGTTTTGCATAATATTGGGAATCTAATATATTCTTTTATTATTATTTTTAACCATTCTCTGTCTTTCACTGTTGAGTAAATTATTTACTGAATATCTTTATTTTTTTAGCTTAAAAATTGGAATCATATTTGGTTTAAGTATATGTATTATTATTATTATTATTATTATTTGAGTTGGAGTCTCACTGTGTTGCCCAGACTGGAGTGCAGTGGCACGCTTTTGGCCACCGCAGCCTCTGCCTGCTGGGCTCTGACAATCCTTTCGCCTCCGCCTTCCAAGGTAGCCGGAACTATAGGCATGCCTGGCTAATTTTTTATTTATTGTAGAGACGAGGTCTTGCCAAGTTGCCTGGGCGGGTCTCGAACCCGCAGGCTCAGGCAATCCACTCGCCTCAGCCTCCCAAAGCGCTGGGATTACAGGCTAAGCCACCGATCCCGGCCAAGTATATGTATTGTTAATACTCAGTGTTTATTATAAAATGCCTCTACCTGTTTTTTAATACCATTAATTGAAGTTATTTATAATAGAGTATGAGTCTAAAATCCTTCCTTATAGACAGTACTTCATATGTGTCAGTATGTTTTGGAACAAAAAGTTTGGATATAACTTTTGTTTGTTTGTTTGTTTGTTTTGAGTCAGAGTCTTACTCTGTCACCTGGGCTGGAGTGCAGTGGCATGCTCACGGCCACCGCAGCCTCGACCTGCTGGGCTCTGGTGATCCTTCTGCCTCAGCCATCCAAGTAGCCGGAACCACAGGCATGTGCCACCATGCCCGGCTAAGTTTTTGATTTATTGTACAGATGAGGTCTTGCCTTGTTGCTCAGGCTGGTTTTGAACCTCTCCCCAAAGTACTGGGATTACAGGCTTGAGCCAGCATGCCCGGCTTATGTTTAATTTGCCAGTGGTAAAATGTGTTTGGATTATGTATTATAATCATGGGAAATATTTTTATTGTGAAACTTGAAATCTGTTGAGGTTTTTTTTTTGTATATTGAAAAATTCCAATAAATCTTTTAATTGAGAAATGACAAGAGGGATGTATCTTTAACTTGAGAAAATTATGTTGTATTTTCTACTAAAAAGAAAGCTTACAGATTTAAAATTGTATTTTTCAGCCTCTGCCATTTTCATGTCGTCCCTTGTATTGTACAAGTATGATGAACCTAGTACTATGCTTCACTGGATTCAGGAAGAAAGAAGAATTAGTAAGTATTATAAAACAAATTCTATTCCAATAATGATTTTTCTAAAAAAAAAAATTAAATTGGCCTTTTTTTCTTTTTAGTATTATGGTTTTGATTTTAAAATATTGAAGGAGAAAATATTAGGGTTATGCCAGGTTTGAAATTTTGTGAAGAAATGAATTCTGAAGAGCCTTGTAAAAAAAAAAAAAAAAAAAAAAATAGATGTTTTATCTAGGATGACTGGGATGAATTAATGGAAAAGTTTCATAACAGTCTGTTCTGTTTGAATGTCCTATGAAGTATCATATCAGAACATATTGGTTACTTAAAATTTTTGTTTACATATTGTAATTTTTTGTTATGTAAGTCTAGCCTTAAAGTATTCTATTGCTCTAGGGAATTCCTAGAATATTCTTTCTTTGGCTCACGGTATTTTGCGTGTCGGAATTAATGGGTATTACTCTAATTTTGTGGTAAGAATCTTGTGATATAACCCGGTGTTAAAAAAATTAAAAACCAATATAGTTAGGTAGTGTGAAAGCCACGCTTAATTAGTTTTGTGTGATTATCTTTACCGAGTTCCTCTCTGTATAATTTTGCCTATGTCAGTAGGCAAACTAATCTTTTTTAATGCTTTATTGATATGAAATTTAATGTCTGTATAAAAATCCTGTATGTACCTCATAAATAGAAAGTATCTAGTAAATGCTAAATGAATGCTAAACATAGTTTAAAATTTTGTTCAAATTAATCATAAAGTCAATGTTTAATTTTTTCCTTTGAGGTCAGATTGGTGACATTGGTTCATCACATGGGTGGAGTTATTCGAAAAGACTTTAATTCAAAAGTTACACATTTGGTGGCAAATTGTACACAAGGAGAAAAATTTAGGGTATGTAGACTTGGATATTTTTGTATATTTTAATATAGCACTATTTTGGGGTGAATTTAATAGCAACACTCTTATGTCTCTCCCACACTTTATTAAGGGTCAGAAATTCAAATTGTGCTATGAGTATATTTAGTACAAATTTTAAATCATAAGAGTAGTTAAGTTTTAAAGAAGGCAATGCAACTTGAGTTAGGTTTTGAAAGATGTGTAGAATTGTAGGGGTTGGTAGCTGGATAACATTATAGGAATTGGGGGAGCAGATATTTCACTCTTGTCTATGTGGTTTTTATGAGAACAGACTGTTCTTATAAAATGGTTCTAAGATTTAACTTGTGAATTATAAAAGAATAGTAGGAAGTACTTTTATTAGGATTGACGTCTTAGTTTAAGATTGTAGTTGGATAGCCTCACAAGAGTTTAATCATTTGTTCTTAACCTCCCTCAGTGTTTTTATGTAGCAAATGGTAAAATATGGTACTCTTGAATTTGTCCTAAATTTTTCAACTTGTTTCTCAGGTTTTAGTGACTTAGATGTTTTCTTCTGTAGTGCTGTCTTGAGTCAGTACTTCCAAGGAAGTAAATGTATAGAAAGAAGAAAAAAATAATTTAATAAAGATGAATTTAATCAACTTCAGATATATTTTTATTTAAAATAAGGAAACAGTTTGGATACTGTGGAACTTGTTTTAAAGTTATTTAAACCTGTTATATGATTGAATGACAGTTTTTCTGCTAATTTTACATTTTGTTATAAAGCAGAAAAATGATGATCTAAAACCGTATTTAAAAATATATAAATAATTGCTTAGAATTTCTTTGGATGCAGCTATATAAGGGGAAAAGTTATTGTAATTAATGTTCATATTTTTAGGTTGCTGTGAGCCTGGGTACTCCAATTATGAAGCCAGAATGGATTTACAATGCTTGGGAGAGACGGAATGAACAGTAAGTGTTTAGAAATGCAGTAGTTCATTATGTGAGTTAAACATACTATGTTTTAAAGGTAAATCCATGTGCTGAAAAAACTAAATTCATAGATGTATAGAAAAAAATGAATTCAGTTGAGGTAGCTTAGGGAGTAAAATCTAGGGATACCAGCTGGACATGAAGACTCAAGCCTGTAATCCCAGCACTTTGGGAGGTAGAGGTGAGAGGATTGCCTGAGCGCAGGGATTGGAGACCAACCTGGGTAACTTGGGGAGACCTTGTCTTTATTATAAATCAAAAAATAGCTGGATGTGGTGGTATATGCCTGTAGTTCTAGCTACTGGGAAGGCTGAGGCAGAAAGATCACCTGAGCCCAGAAGGTCAAGGATGTGATGACTGTGAGCGTGCCACTACACTCCAGCCAGGGCACAGAGTGAGACAGACTCAGACTTAAGAAGAAAAAAGAGCTGGACTCGGTGGCTCAGCCTGTAATCCCGTGCCTTGGGAGGCTGAGGTAAGTGGATTGCCTGAGCCCGTGGGTTCGAGACCCACCTGGGCAACTTGGTGCGACCTCATCTCTACAATAAATCAAAAAATTAGCCGGGTGTGGTAGTGTGCGCCTGTAGTTCCAGCTACTTGGAAGGCTGAGGCAGAAGGATCGCCGAAGCCAAGCGGCCACTGCACTCCAGTCTGGGCGACAGAGTGAGACTCCAACTCAAAAAAAGAAAAGAAAAAAGAGCAACAGAGTTAGAAAAACATTATAAAAATTTGAAAGAGGCCTGTGGTATCTTTGCATTTTACCTTGTGAAGTAATTTCAACTATCATACGCATTCTAAAATTCTTAGATAATAGCTTAATAAATAAATCTGCATATTTGGATTTTGTTACATATTTTTAAATCTTATGTTTGTTTGGTTACATTTTTATTGGTGCTTGCAATTCATTACTTTGTTTTGCTAAACTTTCCAACCTCGCAGTTTGTTGATCTGGAGCTTCTTTTTTTTTTTGAGTTGGAGTCTCACTCTGTTGCCCAGACTGGAGTGCAGTGGCCGCTCCCGGCCACTGCAGCCTCGACCTGCTGGGCTCCGGCGATCCTTCTGCCTCAGCCTTCCAAGTAGCCGGAATTACAGGCATGTGCTACCATGTCCGGCTGAATTTTTGATGAATTGTAGAGATGAGGTCTCGCTGCCCAGGTGGGTCTTGAACCCGCGGGCTCAGGCAATCCACTCACCTCAGCCTCCCAAAGGCGCGGGATTACAGGCTGAGCCACCAAGCCTGGCTTGGAGCTTCTTTATTACTTCATTGAAACTAGAGAACCCCTGGAACATAGTGCATATAAAATTTTAACTACAGAGCAAGGATTTTTTTTTTTCTTTTTTTTGAGTCAGGGTCTCATTCTGTTGCCCAGGCTAGTGTGCAGTGGCATGATCATAGCTCACCCCATCCTCGACCTTCTGGGCTTAGGTGATCCTCCTGCCTCAGCCCCTGGGTAGCTGGGACTACAGGTGCATGCCACCACGCCTTGCTAATGTTTTGGTTTTTTTTTTTTTTGGTAGAGATGAGGTCTTGCTATGTAGCCCAGGCTAGTCTCAAAACTCCTGGGCTCAAACAATTCTCTTGCCTTGGCCTCACAAAGTGCTAGGATTACAGGTTTGAGCCACCATGCCTGGCCCAGAGCAAGGATTTGAATCTCTTGTAAAGTTTACCTGTGCTCACATTTTGTCATATGTTACTTCCGGGATGACTGAGGACACGTCAATATTTTTTTTAACTGAAGTTTTTGTGAACATTTTAGGACCAAATGTAAAATATTTTGAATAAATAGATTATTCTAAGACCTTTAAATTTACTGTAGATTTATAAATTGATATACCTGTTATTTGAATTTAACTTTAACTTGTTTTAGAAGAGTTTATTTTGTTTTTTAGGGATTTTTGTGCAGCAGTTGATGACTTTAGAAATGAATTTAAAGTTCCTCCATTTCAAGATTGTGTTTTAAGTTTTTTGGGATTTTCTAATGAAGAGAAAACCAGTATGGAAGAAATGACTGAAATGCAAGGTAAAATTTAGCAAAATTAAAAGTTATCTCTTTGCTAGGCTTGTATATTATATATTATTTGCTAGACTTGTTTAATTACTTCCTGGTGAATGTACCCCTTTATAAATTTTAAGTTTGGAAGTAAGTAGTATGACTTATTTATGCTTGTGTGCATTTCTCTTTAGGAGGTAACTATTTACCAGTTGGAGATGAAAGATGCACTCACCTTATAGTTGAAGAGAATATAGTAAAAGAAATTCCATTTGAACCTTTGAAGAAACTTTATGTTGTCAAGCAAGAGGCAAGTAATTCTAGAAGGAGATTGGTTTTTTTAAACATAATTAGTAGCTTCTCTGATTAGGTACGTTTAAACTCTTTATTAAAATGTTTTTTCCCTCACATAGTGGTTCTGGGGAAGCATTCAAATGGATGCCCGAGCTGGAGAAACTATGTATTTATATGAAAAGGTATGATTTTTACCCTTTAGTTATTTGTTCTTTGACCTTGACTGTATGAAAATAACACTTTTCTATCCAGAAGGTTTAGAGAGCATTTTTAAAATTAGTGTATGTGTTATCTTTTACATCATGTTCAGGAGTTTCAGAATAATTAAACAATTGAATATGGAATAATATTCTTAATTTTTGTGGATTTAAGTGGTACTATTCAATGTAATATGTGTATTATTTTAGTCTAATATGTATTTTTCTGTGCTAATTTTTGAACAGTAACATCCCTGTCTTCAGAAACTTAGAACCTTTTTGCAAACAGTTACAATGCAGAATGATATGTACTACAATGGGGTAATCTATTCTAGGTAACCTTGTTCTTTGTGAAAGACTTGAGTTAGGATTAAAAAGGGCAGGTAAATGTTGAGCCAACTTACTAGGCTAACTAGGTAAGGGCATTTGTTCGTATGGCAGTTGGTAAGGGATATGAAAGATTGAGAGTACATTAAAATAGCAAGTGTTTTAGCATGGTTTTAAAAAGGTGTATAGGAAAGAAGGCCAACAGATAAAACTTAATAGGTAGAATCAAGAAGTTTTAACTTGTTAGTAGATTTTATCCCATAAGCATTGGGAGTCATTGAAGAACATTAAGGGGAGAGATGTCATTAAAAAGATGACTTTAAGAGTATAGAATGTAAGGCCTTGGTGTCATTTCTCACATGTGTAATCCTAGCACTTTTGAAGTCTGAGGCAGGAGGATTGCTTGAGCCCAGAAGTTCAAGACTAGCCTAGGTGATGTAGTGAGACCTTGTCTCCACAAAATAAAAAAACTTAGCCAGGCATCATCACATTCCTGAGGTACCAGCGATTTGGAGGCTGTGATGGGAGAGTCACTTGAGCCCAGGGGTTCGAGGATGTGGTGAGCTCTGGTCGTATCACTGCACTACAGCCTGGGAGACAGTGAGACCCTGACTCAAAATAAAAATAAAATAAAGTAGAATGCGGTCAAGGAAAATCCAGCATTTATGATGGATCTCAGTGAAGAATGATATCACTCACCAAAATGGCATGAAGGTATAGAAACAAGCTTCGAGGGAAGGTTTGCTTCTGTTTGGGATTTAATAATTTTGAATGGCGTATTGAAGATGAGGTGTAAAATCTAAATAGGTACCATATTGTGCTCTCCTCAGACTCTTCTGTTCCCAGTGTAAAGTTCTTACCATAAAGCTTAAAAAATATTCTGTAGATTTACAGAGAGAACTCTTAAAATCAAGTGTTATTCAGCAAATATTGGAGAACACTGTGTCTAGGCACTGTGCTAGGGATACAGTGAACGGAATATGAATGGTCCATGCCCTCATGTAGTTTGTGGCCTAATGAAGTAGACAGCGAACAAGCTTACAGATGAAAATGTCATGATGATAGTGCTATGAAGAAAAAAAATGAGGTACTTAGTGCTAGGCAATTACAGTGGTCTCTTGACTGTTATGTTTTATGAAGCTTCTGAATCGTGTGGTAGAGTGTAGGGTTGTATAGTTTTTGTGCAAAATTCAAATTTTGTCAGACTTGTAATATATTTTTCTTTTGTTCTTGTCTCAGTAAAAAGCCATGGAAATAAAACTGAGCTTTTGTGCTTTTGATTATAGGCTACTACTCCTGAGCTCAAGAAATCAGTGTCATTGCTTTCTTTAAATACCCCAAACAGCAATCGCAAAAGACGTCGTTTAAAAGAGACACTCGCTCAGCTTTCAAGAGAGACAGACCTGTCACCTTTCCCTCCCCGTAAGCGCCCGTCAGCTGAACATTCCCTTTCTATGGGGTCACTCCTAGATATCTCCAACACACCAGAGTCTAGCATTAACTATAGAGGTAATTCACATTTTAAAAAATGATCTTTAAAATATAGTGGAATGGAATAATTGTTAGACTAGATAAATCCCTAATACAGTGAATATGAAAGTCTTTGTCTTTAATTACCTTTGTTCTGAGGAGAAAAGACACATGAAAAGGTAAGCATAATAATACTTCAGTTTATTGATTGTTTACTACATACTAGGCGCTCTCTATTTGTTATAGGTTTTGTTGTCCCAATTTCATTGATGACTAAACTGAGTTACAGTAACTTGTCCCGGGTCATACAGCTAGAGAATGATAGAACTGATCAAAAAGCAATTTTAACGCTAGCTAAACATTTACAGGAGCTGTCACATAAGTTATGGAGAAAATAGAATGAAGTCAAAGGAGGATGAGTTCACTTTGTGCTGAATGGATACAAGAAGTCTATAATTAATTCTTCTTTCTTGATTATTAATACTTCCCTCTCTTTGTTTTTTAGTCTGCAAACAAGTATATTTTTTAGATTTAAGTGATAGAAAATAAAAATCTCTCCTTCGCCCCATGGCACTTTCTACTTACTGTCCAAGTTTTAGGTTTCCTTTCACCTCGTGTACTTAAGAATTGCCTTGACCCTTTGTCTCATTTACTTGAGTCTTGTCCTTTCAACCCATTACAACTGACTGCAGCCCCTGCTCCATCAAATTGCTCTTACTGGGGAGAAATTGTTTTTATGCAATCAGTAGTATTTGGCACATGAGTGTCTTGCTGCTCCTTCACGGACACTGTGTTTTTCCTCTTTGCTTCTGTGATAATATTCATTTTTTATTCTCCTTTGCCTAACTTTTCTCTTGCCTAACTCTCCTCTTGAGTCATTGTTTCTTCTCTATTGTTTTTTTCCTAAACGATTTTACTTGATTCTAAGATTTAAAAAAAATTTATATACCCATGACTCCCAGATTTGTCTTCTTCCCTGTTCAGCTGTCTACTTGATGCTTCCTTGTCCACATCTAATAGACATCTTAATCTTAACATAGACATGAGAACTCTTGGTTCTCTTTGCTACTCTGAACTCCTCTTCCTTTTCCACCTTTACTTTGTCAGGGGAAAGGAGATCTTTCTTAGATGATGGAAGTATTCTTTTTTTAAAAAATTTTTATTATAAAGATGTGGGGTACAATTCAGGGTTAGGTATACAGACATTGATCATGCAGGTACCCTTGTTGATGGAAGTATTCTTCTAAGTGGTCTCTCCGCTTTAATTTTTGCGTTCATGCGGCGCCTAGAGAAATCTTTAAGAATATATAAATTAGATCATGCCACCCCTTTAATTTAAAATCATTCAATGGCTTTGTATCACCATAACTTTTTTTTTTTTTTTTTTGAGTTGGAGTCTCATTCTGTCATCCAGACTGGAGTGCAGTGGCCGCTCCCGGCCACCGCAGCCTCGACCTGCTGGGCTCCGGCGATCCTTCCGCCTCAGCCTTCCAAGTAGCCGGAATTACAGGCATGCGCTACCATGCCCGGCTGATTTTTTGATTTTATTGTAGAGATGAGATCACCATAACTTTTAAGTCCCGGTGTAATCTTTTCTTCACCTACCTAATCTCATGTGGTATCTAATAGCACCTATACTCTCTAAGCTTCAGGTATGCTGTCTTTGTTATTCTCCAGATATTTCTAGTACATTCATACCTCAGAACCTTTGTACTTTCTGTGTCTGCCTCAAGGAAATCTTACTGCGTTTTCTATAAAGTTAAGTCCCTCTTCTACCACTTCTTTCCAACCCTGTTACCTGGTTGTTATTTTCAGTAGTAATCACTGTTAGAAGTTACATTTTTTGTTTGCTTCTTTATTATTTTATTTGAGTCACTAGAATGTAACCTAAAGAAAACAAAACTGTGTCTACCATATTCTCTGCTTTATTCTCAGACCCTAGTATAAAGTGAGTATTCATTAAATACTCGTGGAAAGAACTGAAAGTGAATTTAAGGTTGGCCCAGGAAAGTGAAGTGAATTTGAGAATGTAAAGAGGGGCAGGTATACAGATAATATCATACAAATCAGGTTTTTAGAGAATAATGGATTGGTTAGTTTGCTTGGAATGTGAAAAAGTAATAGTTCAATTAGAAAGGTTAATTGAGGTCTAATATTAGATAACTGAAATCAGAGTAGCTTGTTTGAACTGTGTGTTGTCATCGACAGCAGAGTAAATGGATTGAATAGATAATTCATGGTAGATTGTTCTGAAGAATGATTGGAAGGAAGCCAGATTATGATATAGTCTATTACAGTGCTTAGACCAGGAGATGATAAGGCGCTGAACCAGGACATGTGGTGTTTGAAACATAAGACACATTGGGGAGATGCTGATAGAATGGAGTAATAGGAAAGGAGTAAGGGGAGATGAAGGCAAAGTATTAATTTAAGTGAAAGAGCTGTTGCCTTGGCATAAATAGGAAGTTTGTATTTTGAAGGAAGATAGTGCAGTTTTATAGAAATCTAGGTTACATTAAGATATAACTAGCTGTCCAGTAGGCATTTGGAAAAGTTGAACCAGGTGCTTGGGAGGGAAAGTCATGATTAATGTTGATCTAACAATTTACTGACTCCATAATCATAATGAACAAGGGCATGGGTTGATAAGCAGTGCTCATACTGGTATTTATTCAGTCGAAACTTGAATATGTATTTAGAAGACAGGAGAAGAAAATGAACCACTGAGGAAAACAGATATTACAGTTGTGCTAATATAGTAGACACTCCAGAAAATAGAATCCCCAGTGTGCTAATCACTGCCTAGAAATAATGTAATTAAATCAGATCAAGGCGTCTCAATATTTTCCCCACTGTAGTATATTCTGTAGTGGCAGAGGCTTCTGGATCTGGTGAGTATAGTCTGAAATAACATATGGCAAGTGGGAAACTTCTTTGAGGTCTGTTATCTTTAAAAAGCACTCAGAGCACCATAGTCCCCTTGATTGTTTTAATATAAAAATGTTTAAAATTATCATTGAGTAAAATTGATATGTTGGGAATATATGTCATGTTTTTTCATGTTACACATTCCTATTATATATCAAACTTCCTTTTTTATTGAAAAACTTGCTATTAGGAGATTCTATATATAATGTTAAAACATTCTAACCATATTACAGTAAAACAGTGTATTTTAAGCTTTTATATAAATTTTTAAGAAAACTTTTCTTTGAAATACAGATAAAATATACTAATGTGTCCTCCTTCCACTCTGGGTTAGACTAGATGGATGCTTTACGTTTAAGATGGTCTAAACTAACAAAGGATTTTTGGTTAATTTTTTTTTTTTTGAGGGAACTTTCTTTTGATAAATATATGAAAACTTTTCCACTACTTTAATTGTGTAACTATAATAGCCTTTTCCTTCTCTTTTAAACTTAAGTATAGTATTTTTATATGTCCCTTTCTAATTTATTATTTTGGCTATACAAAGGTTCCTATACCTTCTATCCAGATTTCCCAAATGGAAATATTCTGTCACTGTGTTTGCTCTGGCATTTGTTCGTCAAAATTTCTCTTTTTCTACATACACACACATACACACATACACACCTCTCATGTATTTTTTATATCTATATTGTTTGTGAATATGTTGGAGACATGATATACCTTTAGTTCTAAATATTTGTATATTTCCTATAATTGGCACATTTCTTTAATAAGTGCATCACAGTTATTGTAATGAGGAAATTAATGCTAATACTCTGAACTGTTCTGTTGCCTTCAAATTTTCCCCATTTGTCCCACTAATGTCTTAATGTCCTTTTTAGCAAAAACAACAACAACAAAAAGTTCTTTTTGTTTTTGGTCTTGGATCCAATCCAGGATCACACATTATTGGGTAGATTATCTCTCTCTAGTGTCTTCTAATCTGGAATGATTTCTTAGTCATTCTTTGTATTTTTTGTTAGTTTTTGTTTTCTGTTTTGAGTTGGGGCAGGTCTCACTCTGTCGCCCAGTCTTGTGTGCAGTGGTACGATCATGGCTCACTGCAGCCTCAACCTCCTGGGCTCAAGCAGTCCTCCCGCCTCAGCATCCCTAGTAGCTGGGGCTACAGGCATGCACCACCATGTTTGGCTAAGTTTTTGATTTTTTATAGAGACAAAGACTCGCTATATTGTCCATGCTGGTCTTGAACTCCTAGGCTCAAGCAACCCTCCTGCCTCAGCCTCCCAAAGTGCTGGGATTACAGGTGTGGGCCATTGTGCCCAGCCCTTCTTTGTTTTTAATGACCTGGCTATTTTTGAAGAGTGTAGATAGACCGTTTATTTAGTAGCATGCCTATCAATTTGGAGTCATTGACGTTTTTGACCGTTAATTTTCTCTGGCCTTATTTAGTGAGGAACTTTTATGTTAATGGAAATACATATGGTAGTGTTACATTTATAAGAGAAGTTATCCTCCCCCTTTTAATTCTGTTAATCCAGTACATTGTTTGGGACTTATATCTAGCTTCTATTAAATCTTTCTACCTTTTTACCTTCCAGAAACACCAAAGTCTTGTGCTAAGTCTTCTAAAAATTCCACTCCAGTTCCTTCAAAGCAGTCAGCCAGGTGGCAGGTTGCAAAAGAACTCTATCAGACGGAAAGTAATTATGTAAATATATTGGCAACAATTATTCAGGTAAATATGAGTTTGGTTGTAAAAAGATTTCTGTTGTAGTGTTCCTAAGTAAAAAAGTCTAAGAAGTATTTTTTTTACAAGAAAATTATATAAGCTTACAATTTGAACATGGTTGTTAAAAATGAAAATATGTGACGTAAGCTGCTCTTAGGGAAATGCCGTAATTGTAGTATTAACCTTTTATTCATCTGGAAATAGCAGCATTTTAAATAATTACTTTAAAGAGAGAGTAGCCTTCAGTACTCAGTAGATGATCTCAGAGGGGATCGACTTTAATTCAGCTCTTCACAGCTTCCTTGTCAAGATACTGCCTTCATATTTGAAAGTGGTACATAACTTTTCTCTGAACTTACATATTCTAGAGTCCTTGCTTTCTTTACTACTGTATATATGTGAAAAAGATTGCCTAAGCAATAGCAATGAAGCATAACAGTATTGATGTCAGTAATTTTTCTTGGTGATTCTTTTATCTGACCCATCAAGTGTGCAGTGGTTAGTCCTGAATGAATGTTAACTTATTACTTACTAATATTAAAATGTGAAGTTATTTCTGAAGAAAAACAACAATTCTAGTAAAGCCTTTAGACTGAACTTCAAGGTTCTGAAGGACAATGGTAGGACGTTATTTTGGTGTCTATAGAAAGAAGGGATAAATTTGTTTTTGGTAATGAAGGAGATAGTTGGAAATACTATTGAAATAAAGTCGATAACCCCAAACTTACCTTTCCATAGAGAAACAATAGGGAGTTTCTGATTTGGGTTTAGTTTTTAACTAAACTTTATTTGAATTTTTAAAATAACACATTAGGATCCAATCTAATCGCTTTTAGTTGCTTGTACCACTGATAAAATGCATGGATAAGAAATGGAAAGATTTCTTCCTTGGTGGTCGTAGATTACTCTTCACAGTTAATTTTTATTTAGCAGTAATCAAGGTTTTATGAGACCTTCTGCTGTATTAAACTTCACTTGTTTTAAGTCAGCTTTGTTCCTTTTTCTTAAGGGAAATCATTCTACATGAGTTTCTTGAAGTTTTTACAGTGAGTCAGAGTGTGGCTCAGTAGCAGAAAAACCTTTTGGCATATACTATTCATGTATTTTGGTAGTATTTATTGCCTAGAAATGTAAATCCTTTCAGGGCATGGTAAAAATGCATCGAAGTTTCAGAATTCTAATTTGCATATCAATTAAGTTCACTAAAACTCTTTAAAAGCCCATGAAATTACTAGACTGGAGATAAAGTTTCCTACCACTTTGCTTAGTATAAACTCATCAAAGGTTTTATTTAAAAGATCGTGGCCTAAATTCATGATAGTGTTCTCTTTAAAGAGTTTTGTTTTAGGCCTGATGTTTTCCCTTTTTTGGAATAGGATTTGGAATAACTTAATTTATCCCCCAAGTTAAATGAACATCCAGAAGCTTCTTTATTCTATTTATTGCTTGGGTGCCCAACTAGCATAAAGTACTGTGTTAGATGTCAAAGTGTATTTCTGTGTTAAAGAACTATAGACTGGAAGAAGAGATAAAACATACACAGTTAATTAAATACCAAGTGGAAGGTTATGAACATCATAAGGGAGGTTTAATTAAGGTATGAGATTTGTGAGGTGAGAGTTTTAGTATTCTTTCAGTTTAGAGAAGGTGTTGGGCTGGAATTTTCTATGGTTATACATCAGAAAAAGTGTCATAAAGAATGTAATGATTGAAGTGAATTTTAAAGTATAATTATGATTGGTATGTGCAAAGAATATGGGTGGGCAGTCTATAGAGATTAGGTAAACAATGTAGATGATTGAAGGGGTGTTTCATTTTTAGGTATTATGAGTAGTAAGCTAAAGTAGGCCTGTGGAGCTAAGACTGTCTGTGTGAGACCAGAGAAGGCCTTTGAATGGTGTGCTATATTTGCAAGCTGTAGAAGAATATTTGATGGGAAGAGGGAACAGTGATCTCTTTTGACTTGCACTTGAGAAGGATGTCTTGGTTCACTTGGAAGGAGATATTGAAAGGGGGAATTGGGGAGGCAAAGTGGTCCATTTGGAGGCCATTTCAGCTTTCTTCATGAGAGATTTTGAGGCTCTGAGCTTTGTAGGATAGTATCAGTGAAGATCAAGAGAGGATAGATTTGAGGAGTGTTGGGAAGGCAGAATCCATAGTTTTTAGCTGCCTAATTTTATATGGAGTATTCAAGCAAGCACAGTGCAACCATTTAGTATTGTTCAGCATGTCGTTAGGCTACTGAGAGGTTTGAATAAACCTTGATGTATTTTTGTTGTCTATTTTTGTTTAGGATTTTTATTAAAATGCTGAGTGGATGAAGAATGTTTATGTCTTTGAAACAAACCTAAATGTGTTTTGAAACAAACTCAGTGTCTTTGAAACAAATTGTATTGAGTTTTTCTCCAATCCTATTCTTTTCCCCCCAGACATAGACAGTGTGGGAAATTTTGTGCTTATCATTTTTCTTGTAGATCTACCACATATGCGATACAATTTTATGAATTTTTAACACATGTGGAGCTTTGTGTAACTCTAATTAGGCCACAGATCATTTCTGTCCCTAAAATCTCCCTGGTGCTATTTCTTTATGAGTCACACCCTCTGCCCACCCCATCTCCTGGTAACTGCTGATCTCTTCTCTATCACTATAATTTTGTCTTTTTTGAGAATGTCATATAAATGGAATCATAGAGTATTTAATCTATTGAGGCTGACTTCCTTTAGCCTACAAGAGTCATTGAAACTGTGTATTTTTAAAATATCTGATAGCATATTGCTTTCATCCTTAATAATCTGAGTAAAAGTAGAAGTTACTCTTGTCTTATATTAGTAATTTTAATGATTAATTTATAGAACTGTGTGATAAGCTTTGGCTTGTAACAACATTTCATGACAAGAGTACATATACATACATACACAAGTGTATAAATAGAATAAAATATTAATAGGAAATGTTATGAGAAAAAAATGTTTCAAATTTAGGAAGAGTATTTTTTAGTACTTTTTTCTCTCCATTAGTATTTCATCTCTCCTTTATTCCTGTCTGCATTTCAACTTTTTCTCACAGTCTAAAGTAGTCTTTTTTCTCATTTAGTTATTTCAGATACCTTTGGAAGAAGAAGGACAACGTGGTGGGCCTATCCTGGCACCAGAAGAGATTAAGACTATTTTTGGTAGCATCCCTGATATCTTTGATGTTCACACTAAGATAAAGGTAAATTTGTGTGTGTTAGGTCGGTGGTAATTTTCCTCAGATTGTTTATGTTCATTAAGATCTTTCAGATGCTTTTGGCTAGCTAAATATGTTTTGTACTCAAAACTTCTGACTCCCTCACTTGCTCTTTTGAATCATTTGTTCCTTTGTTCCAGTGCCTCGTTAATGTTGTTTGCTGTTTTTAAATTTTAATTAATCCTAAAAGTAAGGAATTAAGACCTTATGAAATCTTTTCCGTAGAGAGATGTGATTCCTTGTACTATATTTCTTATTTTCCTACCATTGTTGCTCTAGAGCTATATATTTTTGATTTGCTTTGGCTTGTTTGGAAAACTGTGACGCCTTAAGGGACTTAGATATCATTTCACTTCTCAATTGATAGTCAGATAATGCCAAAACCATATAAGACAGCGCTCTCCTTTTTAAAATTATTTTCCTCTGATCCAGGTATCATCCTCTTATAGTAAAGTAGCTTTTGGACAGGTTTAGCTGAACTCTTTTTTTTTTTTGAGTTGTAGTCTCACTTTGTTGCTCAGGCTAGAGTGCAGTGGCACACACATGACCACCCCCGCGTTGACCTGTTGGGCTCTGGCGATCCCTCTCCCTCAGCTTTCCAAGTAGCTGGAACTACAGGCATGCACTACCATGCCCGGCTAATTTTTTGTTTTATTGCACAGATGAGGTCTCGTCAAGTTGCCCGTGCTGGTCTCGAACCCGCAAGCTCAGGCAGTCCACTCGCCTTGGCCTCCCAAACTGTTGGGATTATAGGCTGAGCCACCCAACCTGGCCTAGCTGAACTCTTAAACTGCTTAACTTTAAAGATAATTTAGCTTTGTTTTCTCTTATTTTTTCTATGTGATAGTTGAGGAAAATTAATCAGTTGCTTTTTAAGAATAACTCATTAATGTTTATTCCACATTCTAATAATAGAACCACTTTGAATTAGACAAAGTGTTCAAACATACATTAAATACATTGTTTTTTATTTTTAATGCACATTATAAGCAAAAATATAGAGGATCTGTAAGTTATTAAAAATGCAGTTTATCAATTGCCTGTATTTTGTATTTTATCAGAATCCTTGATCATATTCCAGTTATTTTCTATATCTAAAGGGAATGCTGAAAGAATCATTATTTACTTGAAAAGCTTGAAAAGCTTAAAAAGCTACAGGGTTTTAGGCTAGTTTATCCTTACTTCCGGTTAGGATTCTGAGCATTTGAAGAGGAAAGTACTTTTGGAATATTTTTTGTTTCGTAATCACTGAATGGCATAAAAGTATATTGGATGCTAACCTGGGCAACATAGTGAGACCTCGTCTCTACAAAATAATTTAAAAAAAAGCTTGGTGTAGTGGTGTGCACCTTTAAGTCCCAGCTACTTGGATTATAGGATTAGTAATACTCAGTGTGTTTCCTCATCTAGGTATTATGTAAACTCCATCAGTCCCATTCTTCTTTCTTTGTTTCTTTTTGAGTTGGAGTCTCACTCCATCTCCCAGGCCGGAGGGCAGTGGCATGCCCATGGCCACCCCAGTATCAACCCGCTGGGCTCCCACGATCCTTCAACCTCAGCCTTCCAAGGAGCTGGAACTACAGGCACGTGCTGTGGTGCTTGGCTAATTTTTTTAATCTCTTGTAGAGGTGAGGCTTTGCCAAGTTGCCTGGGCTAGCCTCAAACCCGCGGGCTCAGGCAATCCACTCGCCTCGGCCTCCCAAAGTGCTGAAATGACAGTTTGAGTCTCCGAGCCTGGCCGCTAGTCCCATTCTTAATTTGTCACCAAGGTATAGTGTACTGACATTTAGATTAAGATGAGAATTGTTCTGATTGATATCAATATCTTTCTTTCCCTAAGTATAAATTTTCTTTTTCAGGGTTAAATATTAGTTTTTGATGTGCACATTTCTGTTCTTATATGGAACTATGATGAAACAAAATGAAAGAAATTGATAAGAGCTCTTTTTCTTTCTGTATTTATCCTTTGTTATTTGTAAAAGTCCCAATGTACCTCGTGCTTGTTTCAGTAACCCACGTATGTTTGTTTATAGTGCAATGAGCTAGGTAAAAGAGAAACCCTAGTATTCTATGAAAGTAGGTATTAATGGTACAAAGAACTCTATACAAGGAAGAAATAAGTTAAGTAGCTTAGGCTTTCTTTATCCCATCTGTTTACTACTCCCCTTACTCTTCTCACATTCTTTCCCAGGTTTTGGGATCTCTGCTCTGTATCTTAGAACTTAGGGTTGTCCTTCCTTTTGGCCAAGAGGTAAAGTTAAGAGAATCTTATGGGAAATTTCTAATGTGTTATAGACAAGGAGGAGGAGATAATGACCCAGTATCTGTCCTAAATCGAATGCAACGCTTTCCCTAATTTTGTAAGAAATTGGTGCTGTGAATAAAACTCTTGGGGGCTTACCTGTCAATTTGAGCTCCAAATGGGGGGGGGGGGAACTGTGGTATAAATCTAGTAGTATAACACAGAACCTGGAGTCAGACAAACCTAAATTTGAGTGCTGATTCACAACTGTGTGAGTTGAGGCAAGTTACTTAATCTCTCTAAGCTTTGGTTCCTTTATTTTTCCTGAGCTATCACTTAATTCAGGCAGAAATCTTTAGTCAGCAAGCATTAGAAATTAAAAGTTAGCCAGAAACAGAACAGACTATTTTTCAGAGTACCCAGAGATTATTTTGTTTTCTGATAGCAATGTTCTTGTATAAGCATTTATTTTAGAAGTTTAAATTATTAATGTGTATACATTTGCAAAATAGTCATCTTTTATACTTTGAAAAGACACTACTAGATTATATTAGCTGAGGTATAAATTTTTTCTGTTTTGATTCATAGTTTTCTAAATGTCATCCCTACTTTATATGAAATATTTGTGAGGGAGGATGCCCCCCAAAATTGAATTATCTTTCGGAGGGTGAATACCTTGTAGTACAGGCTTCCTCCTTCTCAGGCGAGTGTTCTAGGAACCCATTGGCATCAGTGTATCAGCTAGCATTGTTGTGAAGAGGCTGTGTTCAGCTTCAGTGAATTTTTTTTTTGAGATTCTTCCAGCACTTTTGCCCATTTTTATGATGGGTGATTTATAAGCATATCTGCCCATACCATACTGAGTGCACAGCAGTTTATGACCCTATTTGACCCTCCTTATTTACCCAGTCTCACCGAGCAACTTTTTTTTTCCCCCTGGGTGAAAAAAGTCCTCAAAGGGAAATATTTTGCCATTGTGGAGGAGGTGAAACAAAAAATGACAGAAGCACTAAAAGGCATCAAAATTGTCAAGTTCAAAAACTGTTTGAGCAGTGGAAAAAGCATCTTGATAAATGTATTGCATCTGACAGAAAGCACTTGGAAGGTGACTGAAGACATGTAAGAATAAATACACAAGTTTTAATAAATAAATTCTAGTTATTTTGGGTCCCTCTTTGTACATAGGAAAATATAGTTAATAATAGCCTATTGAGGAACCCCTATCTGTTGGGGGTTCCTCTAAGTGCTTTACATGTATAAACTCACTTAATCATCTGTAAGGTAGGACTAATTACTATTCTCATTTTTCATACTAGAAAATTGAAATACATACAGGTTAAGTAACTTGTTCAAGGTCACAGAACTAACAAGTCCTAGAACAAGTATTTAGATGTCAGTTGATGACAAAATTCACTACATTATATTGTCTCAAGACAGGACTTACTTATAATTTTTTTCTTCTTTTTTACTTTCAAGTGCAATTCTGAATAATTAAGTCTTTCTAGTTCTTGATGTTTGTGCATTTTTGCTTTGAGTTTACTTTTATACTATTGAAAATATTTTCCCCCTTTTGAACTGTTTTGCATCTGCTAGTATGGGACAGTGGTTCTTAGACAGTTTGTCCACAGGATCCCTTTTTGTTCTTAAAAATTGAGGAACTTTGGTTTATGTGGGTTTTATATATTGGTATTCACTGTATTCAAAATTAAGACAACATTTTAACATATCTTTTTTTTTTTTTTTTTGAGTTGGAGTCTCACTCTGTCGCCCAGACTGGAGTGCAGTGGCCGCTCTCAGCCACCGCAGCCTCAACCTGCTGAGCTCCAGCGATCCTTCCGCCTCAGCTTGGCTGATTTTTTGATTTATGTAGAGATGAGGTTTCGCCAGTTGCCCAGGCGGGTCTCGAACCCACAGGCTCAGGCAATTCACTCACCTCGGCCTCCCAAGGCGCGGGATTACAGACTTAGCCACTGAGCCCGGCCGTAACATATCTTTTAAGATGTATTTTTAAGCATTTTTATTGAATTACACTTTACGTGTTTTTAGATTCATCTATTTAAATTGTACCGTTTAATAACTTTATCAAGTGATACAAATGTCATCATAAATCTACTTGAGGACGTCCTCTTTTCACTCCCACTCCTATTAAGGTGTCCACTTGTAGTTGATTTTTGTTCTTAGACCCAGCCTTAGGCAAAGACTGATCTACTTTCTGTCTCTGAATTTGCCTTGTATGTTTATGAGTTATAAGTGTACATTGGCAATGTATATTTTTATAGTATTTTAAGTGTATTTATACAGTATGTAGTTTTTAATGTATGGCTTCTTAGCATGTTTCTGAGGTTCATCTGTGGTGTTGTATGCTAGTAGTTTGTTTCTTTCTAGGGCCAAATAATATTCCACTGAATGTCCATACCACATTTTTTTATCCATTAACCAGCTGATAGGCATTTCAGTTGTTTCCAATTTTTGGCTATTATGAATAATAGCTGCTGTTAGCATGGTGTGCAAATCTTTGTGTGGTGGGCATATGTTTTCATTTCTCTTGAGTAGATACCTAGGAGTAGGATTACTGGGCTATATGATAGTTCTATATTTAAAAATTTTGAGAAACTGCCAAGGTTTTTCATTAGTTCAAACATTTTATTTATTTATTTATAGAGTCAGTCTCACTGTACTGGCCTCAAACTCCTGGGTTCGAGCAGTTCTCTTACCTCGCCTCCCAAGTAACTGGGATTCATCATTTTTAATTTTCATAATAATAATATGACAGTAATAAAAATAATAATGTATGAAGGTTTCAGTTTCTCTGCACCTTGCCAACACTTTAAAAAAAATTATAACCATCCAAGGGGTGAAATGACATGTCTTGTGGTTTTAATTTGCATTTCCCTAATTGTTAATGACATTGAGCATCTTTTCACATGGTTATTAGCCATTTTTGGGTAAAATATCTGGTTAGATCTATTGCCCACTTTTTGATTGAGTTATTTGGCTTATTGATTTGTGAGGATTCTCTATAAATTCTTGATTCAAGACCTTGTAAAGTACAAAAGTTTTTAATTTTGATAGAGCCCAGTTCATTTTTTTTCTTTTATGGACTGTGATGTTGGTGTCATATCTAAAACATTTTTGCCTAACACAAGATTTGTGTGTGTGTGTGTCAGGGTCTCACTCTGTTACCCAGGCTAGAGTGTAGTGGCATGATTATGGCTCACTGCAGCCTCTATTTCCTGGACCCAGGTGATTGGTCCTTCTCAGCCTCTCAAGTTGCTGGAATTACAGGTGCATGCCACCATGCTCAGCTAATGTTTTGATTTTTTTTGTAGAGGTCATGTCTCACTATGTTGCCCAGGCTGGTCTCAAACTCCTGGACTCAAGTGATCCTCCCATCTCTGCCTCCCAAAGTGCTGGGATTGCAGATGTGAGCCACTGTGCCAGCCTAGTTCAAGATTTTGAAGATTTTCTCTTATGTTTTTTTCTAAAATCGTTTTGTTTGAGGTGAAGGTTTATGTTCATCTTTTTGCATGTGGGATATCTAATTTTATATTAATTTACTTAAAATAATCATTAAATGGTAGCATAAATAACATTCCTTGTGAAAAATAATTTCTAAGACAAAAATAATTAGTAAAATGAGTGGTGGTATTGTAATTTTTTTACTGTCTGGCTTAATAGAAGATGGATTCTCTTATCTGCTTCTGCATTCAGTCTTGTGCAATATCACACATTATGTAGTTAGACAATTACTATATACTTGTTACAGAATGAAGTGAAAAAGTCAAACAGTGCCTAAGTACTATAATGAAAAAATATATATTTTTTTTGTAGAGATGAGGTCTTGCCAAGTTGCCCAGGCTGGTCTTGAGCCTGGGGGCTCAGGCAATCCATTTGCCTCAGATTTCCAAGTAGCTGGAACTATAGGTGCACGCTACCATGCCCAGCTGGTTTTTGATTTATTATAGAGATGACTTCTCGCCATTTTGCCCGGGCAGGTCTTGAACCCACGGGGGGCTCAGGCAATCCACTTGCCTTGGCCTCCCAAAGTGCTGGAATTACAGGCTGAGCCACCGAGCCTGGCCATGAAAATAGTTTTAATCTCATGGCTCCCACTGAAAGATTTGTCCCAGCATTATTCATGTGATACATTGACAACTTTTGGTGTAAGAGCTCATTGATTGATGTCTACTTTTTTCTTTGTTTGAATTGGAGTTTCTCTCTGTTGCCCAGGCTGGAGTGCAGTGGCACGCTCCTGGCCACCGCAGCCTTGACCTGCTGGGTTCAGGCAATCCTTCCTCCTCAGCCTTCCAAGTAGCTGGAACTACAAGCACGTGCCACCATGCCCAGCTAACTTTTAAAATTTATTTATTGTAGAAATGAGGTCTTGCCAAGTTGTCCAGGCTGGTCTTGAACCCATGAACTCAGTCAATCCTCTCGCCTCGGCCTTCCAAAGTGTTGGGATTATAGGCATGAGCCACCATGCCCGGCCTGATTGATATCTACTTTAAAATCTCTTAGAATTTTACTTATCCCATGTCATTTCCTAGCGTCTCATTTGCTCATCTGATTTGCTTATTATAAGACTTTCAAATGCTCTTCTAAATTTTTATAAATAAGTATTATTTTAGAATGACTGATGAATTTTATAGATCAGAAATTAGCACATTGTGGTTCATGGGCCAAATCTAGCCTACTGCTTGTTTCAGTGAAAAGTTTTATTGGAACCCAGCCACATGCATTCGTTTATATATCATCTATGGCTGCTTACACTCAACCAAGACAGGGCTGAGTAGTTGTGACAGAAGCCATATGGCCTGTAAGCCTTAAAATGCTTGCCATCTGGCTCTTTAAAATGTGCTGACCCCTGTTGCAGTTCGCAGTTTTTAATGACTGAGGTCAAATGAGATGCTTCAGCAGTAGGACTGAAAGTAGTTTTCTGTAATTAATAACACCAATCAGCTTTATAGGTAACAAGAAAAAATAGTGAATTATCACCTCAAACTGGGAAGTTAGTTTAGTCTTCTTGATACTGTTTTTTCTTGATTCATTTTCAAAGGATATTTTCTTTGTATTAAAAAAGTTCCACTACCAGGGAGAGTAAGGGCCAGTTATAAACCCAAACTTCACTTGCGTGCAGCCCAGTCTACTTGAGTAGTTAATCCTCACTTATTCCTCACATTGGTATAATAAAAAAAAATAGTTATTTCTTTGTTGAGTAGAAATAATGGGATATTAGTTATTTTACACATCAAATTAAGACACTTTATAAAATACTTCTTTCCAGGGAATGCCGTGGAGATAATATTTTTTTTTTTGAGTTGGAGTCTCACTCTGTCACCCAGACTGGAGTACAGTGGCACGCTCCTGGTCACCGCAGCCTCGACCTGCTGGGCTCTGGTGATCCTTCCACCTCAGCCTTCCAAGTAGCTGGAACTACAAGCACGTGCTACCACGCCCAGCTAATTTTTTGATTTATTGTTGAGATGAGGTCTTGCCAAGTTGCCCAGGCGGGTCTTGAACCTGCGGACTCAGGCAATCCACTCACCTCAGCCTCCCAAAGCGCGGGTTACAGGCTGAGCCACTGAGCCTGGCTGCCGTGGAGATATTAAAGATGTATAAGGGGCTGTCAAGTTTAATCTTAAATGTTTTAATTTGTGTTATTTCAGGATGATCTTGAGGACCTTATGGTTAATTGGGATGAGAGCAAAAGCATTGGTGACATTTTTCTTAAATATGTAAGTATTTTATTTCCTTTTTCAGTTTTCAGATTAAAAGTTTCATCTCATTAAGGACTGGCAGCGAATGAAATTTACCCGTAAGGTTTTGAAACTTTGACATGGTTGTGTTTATAAAATATACTAGAAACAATTTTTTCTTCTGAAACATAAAATATGAAATTCAACACTATTGATAGCCCAAGATCATCATTAGAAGAACGTTAATTATTGAACTGTACTATAATAGTTTTTAGTGCTTGTCAAATTATTTGCCATTCATAAATTGCCACAGATTAATGATTTCTTTTCGAAATTTCCTATAAGTTTTTCTCCTTTCCTAGTTGATACCAGTTTTTGCTGCCACTATGTGTGTTTCTATTTAAAGACTTCTAATGAACTGCTTTTTTACTTGGTTAAGAACCATACAAGTTAAGTTTTATAAAATAAATTCATTTTGATAAGGTTCTGTGATGAGGATTCAAAAGTTTCTAGGAATGCTTTTTTTTTTTGAGTTGCAGTTTCACTTGGTCACCCAGACTGGAGTGCAGTGGCCGCTCCCGGCCACCGCAGCCTCGACCTGCTGGGCTCCGGCGATCCTTCTGCCTCAGCCTTCCAAGTAGCTGGAATTACAGGCATGTGCTACCACGCCCGGCTGATTTTTTGGTTTATTGTAGAGATGAGGTCTCGCTGCCCAGGCAGGTCTCGAACCCGTGGGCTCAGGCAATCCACTCACCTCAGCCTCCCAAAGGCACGGGATTACAGGCTGAGCCACCGAGTCCGGCTCTTGGAATGTTTTAAGACAGGATTTGTAACTTTCAGTTCTGAGAGTACTGGCGCACAACATATGCTTTTATTATGAGGCTTCTCCCCAAATTGCTGACCAGTTTCTTAGAAGTCTTTTTCTGTTTGAGAATTTTAAATATGCAGATTATTGCCACACATTATTTTGATACCTGTTAGTCTTCTTAATTAGGCAAAACATTTTTCCTTTTCTTGCTTGCACTTTTGGGTAATATAATTGATCTTTTAGTGGTTTGGATTCTTCACTATTAGCATGCTCTTTGATTCCATATAGATCAGCTTTAATTGCTGGTTTTTGAACTTTTAGAAGTTTTTTTTTTTTGATTGTGTTTCTGTCAATGCAATAAGCTTTAATATACTTTTGTTTGTTTCTGGGTCTTTACTTTTCATGTTTTAGACTGTGTATACCATTTAATCTACTTTGTATACCAATTAGGTTTTTACTGAGAAGTTTATAGATAAATTTCTGTTTTTAATTTGAGAAGAAACTTATTTTAAATGTTACTTTTGCATCCAGTATGCCAGATTGTGACTGTTAATTATTTGATATTAACTTTCATAGTCTTTAAGGGTGACAGTGTATAACAAATTATGCAAAGATTAGACACCTTACTCCTTTCATCTTTTTAGGCAAAAGATTTGATAAAAACCTACCCTCCCTTTGTAAACTTCTTTGAAATGAGCAAGGAAACAATTATTAAATGTGAAAAACAGAAACCAAGATTTCATGCTTTTCTCAAGGTAATGTACATTTCTTTCAAATATAAATCTGAGAATCGTTTCTGAAGGAATTCATTAAAATGTTTAAAAAAATTTAGTTAATTATAACTTTAGTAAAATGATATCCATGATATTATCTATTGATTTCAGTTATACTTTTGAGTAACAACGATGTGTAGCTTAGAAGCCTTGATATATTAGGTAGCGAGTGTCAAGAGGCAACTGAGTGAATGAGAATGTTGTATGTGGGTATTTGGGGAAGGAAAAACAAATTGTGGCTGAGCATAATGGCTCACATCTGTAACTCCAGCACTTTGGGAATTTGAGGCAGGAGGACAGGGTGAGGCCAGGAGTTCAAGACTAGCCTGGGCAACATAGCAACTTAAAAATAAAAGTTATGCATATTTCAGCTCTCAAAACATTGAAACAGTTTCCAGTGAGATTTTGTTTTGCCTTTAATGAATTTTTTCTTATCATTGCCTTCCTTTGTTTATCCAATGGTGTCAGCATAATTAATATTGTTAAATTTTTTTTCTTGTGAATGATACAGACTTAAGAGAAACTTAAGATGGGATACATAGAGGTGTGTAAAAGAACTCACTTTCTGTATAAGATAATAACCTTTGGCTGGTCAAGAGTTCATTTCAGGCCCTGGAAGATTATTCAGCCACAGTAATTCCACTTCTCTGTTAGTTTTTATCAGGGACACAAATGAAAAGGTATCATTTAATAAAAGTTAGGTGTCTAATCTTTGCAGAAAACCTTTTTTAAAAACTGTTGAATATATTCATTTCTTTCAGATAAACCAAGCTAAACCAGAATGTGGACGGCAAAGCCTTGTTGAACTTCTCATCCGACCAGTACAGAGGTTACCCAGTGTTGCATTACTTTTAAATGGTACTTGTCTGATCTGTTTCCAGACTACTTCAGATATTTTAATCGAATTGGTTTTATAAAAAAGTTGAAATTTTTCTCATTTTCAGAGTTTATTAGATTTCAGCATTTAAGTTTATATGTATTTTACTTTGTGGATAATCTTAAAAATAGTTACTGATGCTACAAAAATTCAGTCTGACTTGAAATACTTTATTTGTTCTGGCGTTAGTTATATTGACTAGTATTGTATGTTTTGTCCATTTAAGTCTTCTAATATTGTATGTTGTGTCACTAATTCAAAATCAGCTTATATCCAAATACACACAAAATTTACTCACAAAATCACAAGAAAAGAGAGAATTCATATGTCTCAAGTTTTTTTTCATCTTTTTCTGAATTTTAGTAAAGTTCAATATACTTAATCTTATGCCTACTTTTTTTTTGTCTTTCAGTTGTTCAGAATACACTTGAAACATATCTGTTTATTCTAGAAGTTAAACTATATGTGTCAATAGAAGGAAGTTTTGCAGCAGAGAACTTTTATGAATAAATTTGCCTGTGGTTAAATTTAAAAAAAGTGTATTCCTTTACATGTAGCTACTAAAGTAGTGAATATTTTTAGGACAGTATCTGTTTTTATTTTATTTTAAATTAAATATGCAAATTAAGTTATAAATAGGAGTTCATTTATAATGAAGCATTTGATCCCTAAAGCTTAACTACAGTAATATGTATAGCAGACAAGGAAGCTAATTTTATGACTATTCAATCTATCGTTTTTGCAAAATATTTTGGTTAGGATATGAATTATAGTACTAACTATAAAAAAATTGCCAATTTTTGTTTTCTTTAGAGCTATCTAGTATAGTTGAATTACTGGCTTACAAAATTATTTCCCCACTCTTTAAAACTTCTATTTTATACTTTTTAAGGAGAAGTTATGTCTTCATTATTGTTTCATAAAGTACTTGTAGAAGTTCATCAAATGTTGTAGTGACTAAAATCAGCTCGATTTCTAAGCTTTACTCCTCTTATTCCACATAAGAGATTAAGTGGACATGGCACTGGATGGAACCTAGATGTGGTAAGAATGTGCCAAAGGATGACACAGTGAAAATAAAAAACAGCATGGATGAGAAGAGTCTGTGTGTTAAGTGTAGACCTCCAAGATAACAAAACCTGTGCTTAAGGATACCAGATGTTCTCTGTGGTGTAGCCATGGCCTCCGATATGAAATATATACAGTGATTTCTGAGCTAATTGAGGATCATGTGTTTTCATTCAACACAACGGAGAGAATTCAAGGAGTCTAGGATGCCCAAGCGTTACTGGAAGGAATTGGGATAGCAGTGTAAGAAAATAAGGATTGCACATTCTGAACATTTAGGCAGTGAAAAATATGGAAACCTTAAGCTAAAATGTGTAATAAGAGAGCTTTTTAGGGAATATTGCTTAAAACTGTTAGTTTTTTTAAAAGTAAAGGTTGGATATGATCTAATCATGAAAAAAACATGTTTTTATTACAGATCTTAAGAAGCATACAGCTGATGAAAATCCAGACAAAAGCACTTTAGAAAAAGCTATCGGATCACTAAAGGAAGTAATGATGTAAGTGCATTATTTCAATTTTTGTTTGTTCCTTAGGTTTATAATGGAATTGATAGAACAATTAGAGCCATAAATGGGGAGAAAAATATCAATAGCAAGTTTTGTGAACTCTATTAATTATTCTTCTACTAGTATAATTATATATTAAAATGAAAGTAAGAAAACAATGATTAATCAAAACTTATTTCTGAAGGCATTAAGCTATTATATATAGTGAATAACAATGATTTAGAAACTTAAAAATATTAGAAATGCAGTAATGGATGTTTTCCTCATATACCTTCAGTCATAACTTGTTTTTGTCTTCATATTAATGTGAACTGCCCAAATAAATGTAACTTGGGAATTTGACTGTGGTGAAATAAGAGGTTTTATGGTAAGCTTTCTTTTTCTTTTCTTTTCTTTTTATTTAAGATTAGAAGGTATAAGTAAGTGTATGTTTGTTACATGGACATATTGTGTACTGGTGGGGATTGGGTCTCAGGTCTACCATTCCCCAGGTAGTGAACATTGTATCCAATAGGTAATTTCTGTGCCCTGGTCCCTCCTTTTCACCTCCCCCTTTATTGGTGTCTCTGGTGTCTATTCTACCCATCTTTGTGGCTATTTACCTCCTGTATATAAGTGAATATGCCTTGTTTGGTTTTCTGTTTCCAAACTCATTTACATAGGATGGTGTTCTCCACCTCCATTCATGTTGCTGCAAAGAACATGATTTCATTCTTTTTAATGTCTGCATAGTATTCCGTCTCAATTACACACACACACACACACACACACACACACACACACACACACACCACATTTTCTTTATCCAGTGAGTCACTGGTGGGCAGTTAGGTTGGTTCCATGATTTTGTTATTGTGAATAGTGCTCCAGTGAACATATGAGTACAGTTATCTTTTTTGTGTAACAATTTCATTTTCTTTAGGTAATTCCCTATTAGTGGGATTGCTGAGTTGAATGGTAATTCAATTTATAGTTCTTTGAGAAATCTTCATACTGTTTTCCATAGAGGTTGAATTAGTTTACAACTGTGTGTGAACATTCCCTTTTCTTCACAGATTCAATATAATCCTTATAAAAATAATACCACCATTTTCCACAGAACTAGAGAAAACAATCTTAAAATTTATACGAACCCAAAAAAGGAGCCCCAGTAGCTAAAACAATTCTAATGTGGAACTGTGAATTCGAATTATACAAGATTATAGTAACTAAAACAATATGTTTATTTTATTTTTTTGTTTTCCTATCTAACTATCTATCTATCTGTCTATTATTTCAATAGCTTTGGGAGGCACAAATAGTTTTGGTTTGGGCTTTTAAGTAAACCCACCGCTCCCACCTGTGCACATTGTACCCGATAGGTGATTTTTTTGACCCTCCACCCCTTGCATTTGATCTCTTCAGTTAATTACACAGCTCACAGATACCTTGCCAGGCTTCCCCCCCCCACCCCCATTTTTCTCTTTCTAATTTTGAATAGTTTCTGTTTTGAAAGTTGATTAAACAAATTGGGTCATTCATTTTGTGTATTTGGTGCTTGTGTTTTAGTTGGCTTTTGTGTATTTGGCACTAAACCACATCACCTCGATAATTTAGTTACTAATGGGCTTTCAAAGTTCAATGGCATGCTAAGATATTTTCTGGGACTTCAGCTGGTAGGAACATGTTTAAATATAATGTGGATCATTCATGCAGTATGCTCTTTTTTTTTTTTTTTTTTTTTTTGAGTGAGTGTCTTACTCTGTCACCCAGGCTGGATTGCAGTGGCAGTTTCATGGCTACTGCAGCCTTGACCTGCTGGGCTCAGGTGATCCTTCTGCCCCTGCCTTCCAAGTAGCTGGAATCACAGGAGTGTGCCACCATACCAAGCTAATTTTTTTAAAAAAATTTATTGTAGAGACAAGGTCTCGCCAAGTTGCCCAGACTGATCATGAACCCTTGGGCTCAGGCAGTCTTCTTGCCTTGACCTCCAAAAGTGCTGGGATTATAGGTGTGAGTTTAAAACTGTCTGTTGATAACACTACACCTAAACACTGTGACTATAAAATTATACACTCCAAATAAGACTCATATCTCAGTTGGTATCATGAGACTCCAAAAACACATTCAGGACTAAAAGATTGCCTTTCCATAAAATAGGAGGAGATACCTATCTAAACTCGGAATTTATTTATAAAAAATTATGTATTCTTGCATGTTTAAACTTCAGTTACCTTCAAAGTATTCTTGGTTTGATGAAGTACACCTATTGAGATGCTTTTTCCGCTGCTCAAAACAGTTCTGAACTTGTCAGTTTTGATTCCTTTTAGTGCTTCTGTCGTTTTTGTTTCACGTCTTCCACATTGGTAAAACGTTTCCCTCTGAGGACTTTTTTTAATTTGGAGAAACAAAAAAAGTCACTTGGGGTGAGATCAGGTGAATAGAGAGGGTGGGGCATAGGGATCATGCTGTTTTTGGTCACAAACTGCTGAACATTCAGCGTGGGGTGGACAGATCCACTTGTAAATCATCCCTTGTTAAATGGGCAAATGTGTTGAAAGAATCTCCAAAAAATTTGAAGTTCAACGCAGCTTCTTAAAACAATGCTAGCTAGTACACTGGTGTCCATGGGTTCCTAGAACACCTACCTAGCAGGGGAATCCTGTACTACAAGGGGCCTGCCCTCCAAAAAAATAATTCTGGGTTTTTTTTTTGCCCTCCTCCCCCCTCATTCTATCTCAGAGTTAGCTGAGACTCATTCCTTTCCAGAGCTTTCCCCTTCCCTTTTTACAATTCCTCCCTTTATCTTTTTCCAAAACTTTTTAGTTATTCTGGCATCCTGACTTAGTAAAAACACTTAGAAAGCAGCAGATACAAAAGAAATTCATTTAGGCCTTCCTGCTATTTCTTAAAAGCAAAAGTTGAAATCTCCACATAAAAGACGTCCTCCCAACCGGGCTCGGTGGCTCAGCTTGTAATCCCGCGCCTTTGGGAGGCTGAGGTGAGTGGATTGCCTGAGCCTGCGGGTTCGAGACCCGCCTGGACAGAAAGACCTCATCTCTACAATAAATCAAAAAAATCAGCCGGGCATGGTAGCGCATGCCTGTAATTCCGGCTACTCAGAAGGCTGAGGCGGAAGGATCGCCAGAGCCCAGCAGGTGAGGCTGCAGTGGCCGGGAGCGGCCACTGCACTCCAGTCTGGGTGACTGAGTGAGACTCCCAACTCAAAAAAAAAAAGACGTCCTCCCTCTACTAAAAGAAATGGCAACATTCTTATTGTCAAGGGGAAGAATTGAGACCATGAAAACACTACAGATCTTGATAGAATAACATATCTCTTGGGCCTTTTTCCATAATTCAGTCACATTTTCAGTTAACCGTTCTTTGTCCATTTCAGTTTATTGGTAAGTAACTCAAACAGGTCTCCTCAAAATTTGATTCACAACCTTCGTAAGGTTACCTATTTTTTAAAAAATTGGACTTATTCCATTTTGTTGGAAATATAAATTTGGATCCAATTGTCTTATAAACTGGTGAGTTTATATTCTTTACTATCTTGTGCTAAAATTCTGAAATAAAAGATATGAGATCTTTGTGTATATTATGTGTGTGTGTAAACATATGTATATGTGCTATGTTATATGTTGTGTCTACATAATAAAATAAAATCTGGCATAGTTAGCCAGAAATCCTTTAAGAAATTCTATTCTACTTGGTTTAAATAAATGAGCACTTATGTAAAATACATAGTAATTAACCCAAATAGTGTTTTTTTTTTTAAATTTATGTGATGAACTAAATCTTTGATAAATGAATTGGTTTTAAAATTATTAATGAAATAAAATGAAAAAAACTTCATCACCGTCAATATGCATTTTTTGCTTGGGTTACTGGTTAGACAGTTTTATGTTTGTTCCTGCTAGATGCTTTGAAAGCATGAAGCTGTAAACCCAGCCTAAAACAGAATGATCTTCTGTGTCATTCTTTGATAAATAAGATTAATCTAATATTGTTGATTTAATAAAAACAGGTACATCTTCTGAGTTATTGACAGTATATCCATGTATTTAATGTTCAGGTCTTAGGTAGATACCTGATATTAACAGATTATAATGTTGATTAATAAATAACTTCATTAAGTGTATCCAATGTCATTTTTTTAATCACTTAAAAAAATAGTTGTCTTTAATTAATATGAAGGCTGCATATTTAAGGTTAGACATTGGAATTCAATTAGCATCGCAAGACAAAAGCAAGCCTATTGAATTCCATTGAATTACCATAAATGGATAATGGACTGTAAAGAATATTTTTATCCTCTATTTTTAGTTTATCTTTTTTTTTAACTTTAGAGATGTGGGGCACAATTCAGGATTAGGTACAGGTGGTCATGGTACAGGTATAGTTTGGGCTTCCCTTGTCCCTACTATGCCTGGTTTGAGATCAGGCACCATTATTGATATTATGTGCCCCTGCTTCCCTGGCAGTTTCCTGCTACTGACAATCCCTTCCTTCCTTCCTTCCTTCCTTCCTTCCTTCCTTCTTTCCTTCCTTCCTTCCTCTCTCTCTCTCTCTTTCTCTCTCTCTCTTTCTTTCTCTCTTTCTCTCTCTTTCTCTTTCTCTCTTTCTTTCTTTCTCTCTCTTTCTCTTTCTTTCTCTCTCTCTCTCTCTCTTTCTTTCTTTCATTTATTGAGAGGACAGAAAATCTCCCAAGTGGGAGGGGACCCCAGGGAGTTGCCCGACAATCCCTTTCTTATATTATTAATAATAAGTGTTCAGGGTCTGCTTATGAGTGAGAATATGTGGTATTCAGTTCTTTGTTTCTATGATAGATCTCTGAGTATGATGAATTCTAATACGTCCAAGTATTTATGACTGCTTTTTATTCCATCATGTATATGTACAATATTTTTTTAACCAGTCTGCTGTCAATGGGAAACACGGTTGGTTCCATGTTTTTGCTATTGTGAACAATGCTGCAATAAACGTGTGTGCAGGTATCTTTTTTATAGAATGATTTGAGTTCCTCCAGGTATATTCAAAGAGGGCGATTTCTGGGTTATATGGAAGTTCGAGTTTTGGATCTTTTAGAAATTGCCACACTGTTTTCCATAGTGGTTGTACTAGTTTACACTCCCACCAACAGTGTAGAAGTGTTCCCTTTTCCCCACATCCTCTCCAGCATCGGTTGTTTTTTGAGTTATTGGTGATGGCCATCCTGATTGTAATTAGGTGGTATCTCAGCGTAGTTTTAATTTGCATTTCCTTTATTAGTGAGGCTGAGTATTTTTTTACATATCTGTTGGCTGCTCATGTCGTCTTTTGAGAAGTGCCTATTCATATCTTTTGCCCACTTTTTAATAGGGCTGTTTGTTTTTTCTTTTTGGCACATTTGAATTCATTGTAAATCTTTGGTGTTAGACCTTTGTCAGATACACAGTTGGCAAATATTTTTTTCCCATTCTGTGTGCTGTCTGCCTGCTCTCTTGATGGTTTATTTTACTTTGCAGAAGCATTTCAGTTTGATGAGGTCCCACTTGTCTATCTTATCTCTTATGGCATGGGCATTTGGGATTTTGATCAGGAATTCATTGCTTATTCCAATTTCTGTAAGGATGTCTCCTGCATTTTCTAAGATTCTTATAGTTTGAGGTTTTACATTTAGGTCTTTGATCCATTTAGAGTTGATATTTGTGTATGGTGTTAGGTGGGGGATTCTGTTTCAGTTTTCTGCATGTGGTCAGCCAGTTTTCCCAGCACCATTTACTGTATAGGTTCTCTTCTTCCCAGTGATTGTTGGTAGAGGCTTCATCCTATATGAGTTGGTTGAGAAATTGAGGTTTTGCCTCCCAAAGAATCTCTGTCCTTTTCCATTGGTCTGAATGCCTGTTCTTGTACCAATACCAGGCTCTTTTGATTATTGTAGCCTTATAGTTAAGTTTAAGGTCTGGGTGTGTGATACCTCCCACTTTGTTTCTTTTGCAAAGAATTGTTTTGGTTATTCATGGTCATTTATGTTTCTATGTGAGTTTCTGTATTGTTTCCAGTTTTGAGAAGAATGATGTTGGTAATTTAATAGGTATTGTGTTGAATCTGTAAATTGCCTTTGATAGACTGGACATCTTAACAATGTTGATTCTTCCAGTCCATGTGCATGGAATATTTTTCCATTTGTTTGTCTCTTCTTGGATTTCTTTGAGCAGTGATTCATAGTTTTCATTGTGAAGGTCTTTCACTTCTCTGGTTAGGAAGATGCTGAAGAATTTTCTTCCTTTTTTTTTTTTTTTTGATGACATTTGTGAGTGGGATTGTGCTTTTTTATTTGGTTCTCTACCTGTTTGTTGTTGGTGTATAAGAATATGACTGTCTTCTACACTTTTATTTTGTATCCCAAGACTTTGCCAAAGTCCTTTATCAATGCAACGAGGTTTTTGACAGATTCTCTTGGGTTTTTCAGGTATAGGCAAAGAGGGATAACTTAACTACCTCTTTTCCTGTTTGGGTATCTCTGATTTCCCTCTCTGTGTGATTGCTCACTATGTTGAACAGGAGGAGTGAAAATGGGCACCCTTGTCTTGTTCCGGTTTTCAGGTGGAAATGCTTCCAGTTTCTGTCTGTTTAGTAGTATGTTGACTGTGGGTTTATTATAGATGGTTCTTACTATTTTGAGGTATATTCCAAAAATGCCTAGGTTTTCAAGGGTTTTTATCAAGAAGGGATGCTGGATTTTATAGAAAACTTTTTCTGCATCTAATGATATAATCATATGGTTCTTGTGTTTACATCTGTTGATGTATTTAATTACATTTCTGGTCTTGCGGATGTTGAACCAGCCCTGCATTCTGGGGATGAAGCCTGCATGGTCATGGTGGATGATTTTTGAGATGTGTTGTGGGACATAACTTGCTAGAATCTTATTGAAAATTTTTGCATCTATGTTCATCAGGGATATTGGCCTGTAGTTCTCTTTGTTGAATGTTTACCTGGTTTGGGTATCAGTGTGATTTGGGGAAAAGAATTCCATCTTTCTCAATTGCCTGGAATACTTTCAGCTCCTCCTTGCATGTTTTATAGAATTCTGCTGGAAAGCTATCTGGTCCAAGGCTTTTTTTTTTTTTTTTTTGTAGATAGATTTCTTATGATGGAGTCAATTTCCTGATTTGTTATTGGTTTATTTATTGTCTTAATTTCTTCTTATTTCAACCTTGGGAGGTTCTGTGATGTCAGAAGGTCCTCCATTTCATTTAGGTGTTCGAGTTTGTTTCCATACAAGTGTGCATAGCAATCTCCGACAATCTTTTACATTTCTTCAGGGTCAGTTGTGACTTGATCTTTTGCGTTTTTAATTGTGTTTTGCGCTTTTTCTCTCTTTTTCTTGATCATCTGGCTAGGGGTCTATCAATCTTACTTATCCTTTCAAAGAAACTGCTTTTTGTTTTGTTGACTTTTTTCCTATGATATTTTTATCTTCTAATTTCTGTATTTGGGCTTTTACTTTGGTGATCTGGATTCTCAGCTGATTGGACTCCAGTCTCTTCTAGCCTGTGGTATTTCTGTAGATAAGTCTACGGCTATTCTTTTCTCTTTTTTTTGAGTCTCACTCTGTCACCCAGGCTGGAGTACAGTGGCATGCTCACAGCCACCCCAGTGTCGAACCGCTGGGCTCATGCAATCCTTCTTCCTCATTCTTCCTAGTAGCTGGAACTACAGGTGTACGCCACCAAGCCTGGGTAATTTTTAAAATTTATTGTAGAGATGAGGTCTCACCAAGTTGCTTAGACTGGTCTCAAACCCGTGGGCTCGGGCAGTCCTCTCACCTTCCAAAGTGCTAGGATTATGGGCGTGAACCACACTGTGCCTGGCCAGTCTGCTCTATTCTAATTGGTCTTTCCTGGTAGGTAGTCTGACTTTTCTCTCTCGCTGCCTTTAAGATTTTTCTTTTATGCCTACTTTGTGTTAAGGAATTACTATATGTCAAGAAGTTAATTGGTTTTCTCATTTGATATCTTGCAGGGGTTTTGTAAATTTCTTGTGTTTGAATGGATGTATCTCTGATGAGATGCGGGAAATTTTCTTGGATCACCTTGTGGAATGTTTGTTCCAAGTTGTTCTTAGTCTCCTTTTCTTCTTCAGAGACCAATCAAGCATAAGTTCAGACTCTTAATATAATTGCACATCTCTTGAAAACTTTGTTTTTAACAGATTGGGTTAGTTTCATATTTTGGTCTCCAAGCTCTGAGATTCTTCTGCTTTCCATGCTTATCAATTATTTATTTATTTCATTGACTATATTATTTATGACTTGCAATTCTATAATTAATTCTTTATGTTTTCACCTTACCTTTCTTGGTTTTTATTCATCTTTTCCAACCATTTCTTGATCTCTGCACTTGTGGTCTGAGACCAGTCGTTCTGGGCACTCTTCATTATTTGAATTCCAAAATCTCCGTTCTCCAGCACCATCTTTCTAAGGGTCTTTGGGTTACCTGTTTTTTCTTTTTGTGATGAATTTTTCTTTTCTCTTTTCTTCCATTGCTCAGTGAGAGGGGGAATAGTTTTCACTTGTTTGCTCAAGCACTTGTTCTTTCTTTGGTGAAGCCTCTGGATTTGTTTGATTTTGAAGCCATGTCTGGAGTGGGTGCTGTGCTGTCCCCTGTCCTTTTGCACCTTTGAGATTTGAATAAGGTCTATTGGGAGGTGCTAGGATTAAAAAGCTGCCTGTAGATCACAGAGTTTGCTGACTGATGATGTGTGGGGCTCCTGGGGCCCACTTCCCACCACTGCACAGTATGTCCATGCAGTGGGAATGTCTGTATATCTCCCCCAACTCGTCCACTGTGGAGTGGGTTCTTTGTCTCCAGTTCTGACTATAGACCCACAAATATTCAGTTAGGGGGATGGGGTGACTGGGTATCCTCGTTGGGCCTGTCTCTCTGGGAATACTGGCACCTGTATTTTCTCGGGGTTGGTAATGATCAACCTCAGAGAGGTGCTGAATTCACTCCTCAGTCTCAGGGAGTAGCTCCGCTGTTTCAGTGAGCAGGCTGGAGCCTGTGTCTGCCTGGATACCAGGACTGAGGTGGTGGGAGCATCTCTGAGTCTCTACTGGGACTCGGCGACTAGTTCCTCCTGAGTATTTTCTCCATGATCTCTATTGCCAGCATATCTCAGTTTGCATAAGTAATTTAGGCATAACTGAAATAAATATATTTATTTATTAAATATTAAATATATTTATTTCAGTTATGCCTAAATTACTTATGCAAACTGAGATATGTTTTCATAAGTAAATATATATATCTTTATAAACTGTACATTTAGAAATAAACTTTTCATTTAATTTGAAATCTTAAAGTTATATTTAATACAATAATGTATACTAATTAAATGACTAAGTCTTATTGAGCGAGGATAAAAAACTCAATCAAGTTGAATAAACAAGCTTGTTCTTCGCTTCTTTAACTTCAAAAAAAGACTAGATATAATTAGATCTATTAATGCACATTAAAACGTATATGTGATTTTTTATTAAAAAATAATTTTATCTAAATTCAAAGATTATTTAAAGTTTGATTCATAATGTAAACTTAAGAAGAAAATAAAAATAAGAGAATAGGAACCTAGCAAGTTGGAGAGAGAGAAGTAAAGAAAGCTATAGATATAAAGATGTATTTTTGGGCTTGATGGCTCAGCCTGTAATCCCGCGCCTTTGGGAGGCTGAGGTGAGTGAATTGCCTGAGCCTGCGGGTTCGAGACCCGCCTGGGCAGCGAGACCTCATCTCTACAAGAAATCAAAAAATCAGCCGGGCATGGTAGCGCATGCCTGTAATTTTGGCTACTTGGAAGGCTGAGACGGAAGGATCGCCGGAGCCCAGCGGGTCGAGGCTGTGGTGGCTGGGAGCGGCCACTGCACTCCAGTCTGGGCGACAGAGTGAGACTCCAACTCAAAAAAAAAAAAAGAAAGATATATTTATTTATATACTTACATATTCATATATTTATAAATTTGCCTTTACAGTTACCTACTTTATTCTCATGCCTGTAATTCCGGCTACTTGGAAGGCTGAGGCAGAAGGATCGCTGGAGCCCAGCAGGTCGAGGCTGCAGTGGCCGGGAGCGGCCACTGCACTCCAGTCTGGGCGACAGAGTGAGACTCCACCTCAAAAAATAAAATAAAATAAAATAATAGTAATAGGTGATAAGTTTTTGTCCTAAATTTTGTGAAATGATTGGTTGTTCCAATAATATATATATATGTATTTATGACTAAGACTGAGGATTTAAGAAAATTATGAAAAGTCGAAACAAGTCTAAGAGAGTTTATGAAGGTTGGATTTTATAAAGGAAAATTTATATGTGATCAGGTTGACTTGGATTGGTAAGAAATTGTTTGTGCATTTTTTTCTAAAAATTACACATTGATGTCAGGATCATAAAGTCTGGTCCTCTGTGTTCAAAACAGTGAGGTTTTCTTGAAGTATTCATCTGTTTCTGATATAATTTCAAGTGATTTTGATATTTAACTTTAAAATCTGTTTCTTTAATAGCTATCTTCTAAACTGTAGACAGTTTCTGTTTTGTGCCACATTAATTCTTGAGATTTATTTAATTTTTTATTTTGGGCTTAAAATGTTCTCTTTTATTTAAAAATGCTAGTTTTATTTTTCAAAGTAGAGTTTTACTTTTGACATTGAACAGGTTTATCTATTAGAAGTTCAGCTTTTCTCCCTCTGTGGGAGCTTTTCTGTCCTCTCAATAAACTATTTGTTCTTGCCCAAATAGTTCTGTATTGCTTTTACATACTTTTGATTATCACTCTGGATACATAAATGATTACAAGTGACTTGTGATCATGTTTTGATCAAGTGTTTTGAGCCATATTTTGACAAACTTCCCTGAAATCAATTCTGATTTGAGTATTTTAAACCTAAAATTAACAGATTTTTGAGGTGGATCCCTGGAAAACCTCAAAAGATATATCTCTCATCTTGTAGAGATATTAAATGATTAGGCTTATTTGATAAATTGTGTGAAAAACACTGTCAAAAGACAAATGATAATCTTCTAGTTACATTTAGTTGTATGTTGTTGATACAACTTTCAAAAATTATATAAATGTATACAAATGTATATTATTAGTCATAATTTTGGTTATCTTAAAATTCTTTTAAAATAGAAATAACTAAGTTTCCTTGTCAGTTGCAAACTTTCTTCTTTTTTTTTTAAAGTAGAGACAGGGTCTCACTCTGTTGCACAGGCTAGAGTATAGTGGCATGATCATAGCTCACTATAGTCTTAAGCTCCCGGACTCAATCCTCCTGCCTCAACCTCCCAAATAACTAGGACTATAGGTGCGTGCCACCACGCCCAGCTAATTTTTCTTTTTTTTTTTTTGGAGTTGGAATCTCACTCTGTCACCCAGATTGGAGTGCAGTGGCCGTTGCTGGCCACTGCAGCCTCGACCTGCTGGGCTCCAGCGATCCTTCCGCTTCAGCCTTCCAAGTAGCTGGAACCACAGGCGCATGCTACCACACTTGGCTAATTTTTTGATTTATTATAGAGATGAGGTCTCGCTAAGTTGCCCAGGCAGGTCTCCAACCCGTGGACTTAGTCAGTACACTCACCTCAGCCTCCCAAAGCACGGGATTACAGGCTGAGCCTCCAAGCCCGGTTTAATTTTTCTTTTTTTAAAAGTTTTTTTTTGTGGAGACAAGGTCTTGCTATGTAGCCCAGGCTGGTCTAGATCTGGGCTTCAAGCAATCCTCTCGCCTCAGCCTTCCAGGATGGTAGGACTACAGATGTGAGCCACTGTACCTAACCTATTGCAGATTTTCATTAGATTTTTTTTTTCATTTTGAGTTGGAGTCTCACTCTGTTACCCAGACTGGAGTGCAGTGGCACGCTCCTGGCCACCGCAGCCTTGACCTGCTGGGCTCTGGCGATCCTTCCACTTCAGTCTTTTAAGTAGCCGGAACTACAGGCATGTACTACCACATCCAGCTAATTTTTTTCATTTATTGTAGAGACGAGGTCTCCCCAAGTTGCCCGGGTGGGTCTCGAAACTGCAGGCTCAGGCAGTCCACTCGCCTCGGCCTCCCGAAGTGCTGGGATTACAGGCTGAGCCACTGAGCCTGGTCTCATTAGATTTTTTTAACTGATGCTATTCTAAGTTTTTGTTAATCACAGTTGCTTTTAATTCTTCTCTAAGACCTTTAACATTTCATGAAAAAACTCTAATGTGTACTTTTAAATTCAAGTTTCTTTTACCTTTAAGATCAATAGACTAAATAAAAATTTTAAAAGTCTAATAAAAAGACAGATAAATTTTTGCAACAATTAATAAGAATTAATTACATGAGATTGCATAACTGATGAAGACAATGTTTTTATGACTTAAAATTTAAAACATTGTTAATTTTTGACTCAAATGTTTTGTTTTCTGGATTTCTGAAAATTTTCTCATAAGCTATCTATAATTTATAGCAATTTGGTGAAGGATACTTGTGTAAACACAGATAAACACTTTTTTTTTTTTTTTTTTTGAGTCTGAGTCTTACTGTCGCCCAGACTGGAGTGCAGTGGAACAATCATGGCCACCGCAGTCTTGACCTGCTGGGCTCAGGAATCCTTCCGCCTCAGCCTTCCAAGTAACTAGAACTACAGGCATGCAACACTACACCTGGCTAGTTTTTTATTTATTGTAAGAGATGAGATCTCACCATGTTGCCCAGGCTGGTCTTGAACCCCTGGGCTCAGGCAGTCCTCTCACCCCTGCCTCCCAAAGTGCTGGGATTTCAGGCGTGAGCCACCATGCCCAGCAAAATTCCCCCCCCCCCACTTTCCACAATTTGAAAACCATTTTTGAGTATTCTTAATGGCAATATAGTTAAATACATAAGTCCAGTAAAAATCTACTCTCGTCCAGACTTGTTGGCTCAGTCTGTAATCCCAGCACTTTGGGAAACCAATGCGAGTGGATTGCCTGAGCCCATGGGTTCGAGACCAACCCAGGCAACTTGGTGAGGCCTTGTCTCTACATAAAATCAAAAATAACCGGGCGTGGTAGCGCATATCTATAGTTCTAGCTACTCGAAAGGCTGTGGCAGAAGCATCTTTGGAGCCCAGAAGGTCGATGCTGGGGTGGCTGCGAGTGTGGGTGCCACTGCACTCCAGCCTGGGTGAAGGAGTGAGACTCCAACACACACACACACATCTACTCTCTCTCTCACAGAATACAATCGCAAACATTGGTTATGTTACCAAATCTTTGATTGACATGCCATATTTGAAAAATATATATATAAAATGCCTGACTTCAAAGGTCACAGCCTTACTGTGAGTAAATAAAAAAACTATCACTTCCTGGCAGACCTTGGAACCTAGACTGTAAGTAAAATCTAAAGTCTTCCTTAGTTTGATTTTCTAGCCTCAAGAGGTTTTAAAATCTGAGATTCCTATGTGATCAATGTAAAAAAAAATAGTTAGATTTCTAATAAAAAGTGATAATATACCCGTGTTTTCATTGTAGCTCTTCCTGTTTTTTGAGTTTACTTATCTACCTACAGATCAGATCCTAAATTCTTCTGTTTCTCCAATCCAACTTCCTTACAATTACTAAAAGTGGAAACTGCACTGTTCCTAAAGTGCTATAAATTGAAATAGATACATTTTAAGAAACCAGTCTTGTGCCTGATATATGAGTCACACACAAAGTTCACCAAACCACCTGATGCCATAATCAGAGACATTCAAACTGTAAACCAAGATGAGAACTTGGACATTTTTCATGCTGTAGACAGTCTATGCCAGGGTATTGGGACAAAACTCCATGTCATAATGATACTCTTCTCTCTATTAATGCCTTCCTTATTTACTTGACAAAATAAAACAATGCTGTAATTAAATTTCATAATTGGTAACTTGACAAAACATGACTTAAGAAGTCCTTTTAGTCGACCTAATAAATAAATAACTTTAACAGTATCCCTGATATAACTTTTTTTCAAATTGTACTGGTGGGCCCTTTTGTAGATTTGGCATCCTCTGCTTTAATTCAGTCTAGTCATAAAATACTACTCAATGCCTATAGTAAGTCACACTGAGTTTCTTCTATGGTCTTTTGATTTGGTTAGTTCATTGCCCTCTGAATTGTGCTCTTGGTTCAAAACTATTGTATAGACTACATGTATTATATTGGTTTTTTTTGTATTATGATTTTTAAACCTTAACTGCCTGTTCAGTTTTTGTAAAGCCAACTCTCCCAGTAGGATATTAGATCAACTCTTTGAGATGATTACTAATACCTACAGAACTAACAAATGGAACTCAGTGCTGGACTCGAGGCAAACCTGCCCTGGGAACATTTTTTCTTCTGGCCTCTTTGTTACTTAATGTGGCCCAGGTCCCTGACATAGAATCCGTACTTTCTTTCCGACATGAAACAGAGACATCCAGAACAGGCTCATCTTGCCACTGAGGGACAGTTAAGCCTGACTTCAAGATGGTTGGTCAGCTGTGCTTTCAGAGAAAGATCTTGATTGGGGGAAATGTGAAAATTGATTATGCACACTGGGTTATTCTTTATATCTGACTAAATGAGAGTTGAGGGGTGGGGACCTGTGACACCTATTCTGAGAATTCAGTTTTCTGCAAGCTCATCTGCTAAATGGCCTGCTGTAGCCCTAAGATCTGTTTTACCTCATAGCTGTTGAAATGACCCTCCATGGCTTCATGACCAGTTTTACCCACCACTATCACACACCAATCAGCCTGCCAGCTCCCCCAAACTTGACTAGTGCCAATGAGCTTTGTTTTAAAACAATCTCAGATAGTTATTTTATACCTAAGTGATCAAGTTGATAACTGAAAATCCACGGAATTCTCTCTTGGCAGCTCTCCTTTCCAGTAATCTGCCTTGCAAATGCCTTGCAAACTTGCCGTCTTTTCTCACTGGACTCCCAGCTTTGGTTCTTTCACTGAGGAATATAGCTGGGTTTTTATGCAGGGAGTAAACTTTCTCTAGGCTGTAAGCTAGGACAGTTATAGGGCTTGCCTTGTTTGTTTCCTTTCTCACAGAAATTGATATCAAGTGTATTGAGAATCCTTGTTTCTTTATATTTTGACTGATTTATTTTTAGTTTCAGGCAGAAGGGTAAATCCATTCTCTTATTCTATCTTGTCTGGAAGCAATAACCTTAGTTTTTGTTTCAGTGAAATGACTGGTTGTATGCTTGGGAATGACTTACATAAAACCTTATCTGAGCTTATATGTAGAACTTCAGAAATTTGGTTACTAGCCTGCATTTTGTACAAAAGTTTAAGTATATTTTCGAAAGTGTATAGTCAGTAAAGAATATAGAAAGGATTATAATAGTAAAATATAATTTTCCGAAGGATTCTGTGGAATTTTTTTAATGTAGTAGGATACTTGTAAGGAATATTTTAACTCATTCACTTATTAAAATAAAGACAGAATCAGATGAAAGGACTTTTTTTTGTGACATGTGATATGTTGGTAACAGTTTTCCTGTTCTGTCTAAAAGAAGTTTTAAAAATAACTTTATTAATTTTTCAGGCATATTAATGAGGATAAGAGAAAAACAGAAGCTCAGAAGCAGATATTTGATGTTGTTTATGAAGTAGATGGATGCCCAGTAAGTATTCTTTTTTGACATTTGTTAACTTTCTTTCTTGTTAATGATGTTTCTATAGTTTTAATATAAATAACATCGTGGTACCATTTTTAAAAATTACAGTTTCTTAAAAACTATTTAATACCAAGTGATCTCTTTTATTAATATTTTCAACCCGTACAGGCTAATCTCTTATCTTCTCACCGAAGCTTAGTACAACGAATTGAAACAATTTCTCTAGGTGAGCACCCCTGTGACAGAGGAGAACAAGTAACTCTCTTCCTCTTCAATGACTGCCTAGAGGTAAGGTTGTACATAATGTAGTATAATGACACCGTTGATTTCAGTAACTTCACCAAATGTTTAAAACAAAGCTTTAATTGACGTATCATATAAAAATCTCAAGTAAACTCAGATAATAATTTTTTAAAACTTGAGGCCAATTATTAATTTAATATAAGAAATATAATTTTCCATGACTTTAAATCCAAGTATAAATGAAAATTCATTTCCATGCAAATAAATTAAAAAATAAAATCATTTTGGAACTTCTTGTTTCTATGTATATTTACTCAAGATTTAGAAAATAATTCTGAGTTTTTTGAAACTTAAGTAGATTATTCAAGCAAAGATAAAGTTAGTCTTTTGTTGAAGATCACAATAACTGGATAATTTTATGAATTTTTTATGATCTCTTGATTCTTACTTGAATCAACAAGTTACAGAGTAAATGAATGGTTAGTATATCAGATAGGGTATAATGTCATGATTCTAATTCCAAAATACCTGTTATCCAAGTTGTTTTCTCTTCCTGTATTACCTCTTAAGCAAACTGAATTATGTTTATGTGCTTTTCAACTCTTTTCTTTTGTTTAATATGTATTTTTAAACAACAGTCGAGTGAGGAATAAAAGAGTGCATTTTCCTTCATTTCAGAAGAGAAAAATGTTCATTTTGATAAATAGACCTTAACAAGAAGATTCATTTGACATTTCTGTTACTGGTAACTTCTATTGCCTTCATCAAAGCAATAGCAAGGTTTCCTTTTTCTTTATAAAGTCTGTACCCCTTCCTTTTATCCTTTTTTACTTCACATATATTAAAGTGCTGCCTTCTTATATGTCATGTACATTATTATTTATAGGATAAAATACAAGGGGATTTTAGAGATCAGGCAGTTCCTCGTGCAGTAAAATCTCACCCAAAATTCACTTATGTTAAATGCAGTTTTGTTGTTATCAGGATGATGAAAACTGATATTTTTGTTTAGTTACTAATGTTAACAAAAAGCACACGAATAAAGGCAGTTAATAAAAACAACACACAGTTGACCATATCCTGAAGTGAGAAAGTAAAAAGATCATGAGGCAGATCATTCTGAACTACCTGCTCCTCCTATAGAACTTTAGCCTAGTTTTTGAGAATGGAGGCTAAGCAAAGGGGCCAATTTTAATTATATTTCATATGAATTTGCATTATTATGAGATTTTACTGTATGCAGTTTCTTTGTTCTTTTATTTGCTTCTGTTAAAGCTTTTCTGGGTTGTATCTGTTGAAGTCCCAAGGTCAGCTTACTTCATTCATGTGACGGGTTTTCTGTGTTTCCTTGACAATCCATTCTTTTAACCCCTTATTTCAGACAGACCCCCATGGCTTACTTCAAATTTTTGATCTTACATTCTCTCCAAATTCCTCAAAGTCTTCTGCAACTGGTTCATTGACTTCCCTTTCACTTTAATTTCTGCTGTTTGTCATCCCCTACAGCTTCCAAGTCCCTGGCTTCTCATTTCCTTTACCTTTTTGAATCCACCGACGTTCTCTTCTGCTCTCTCTTATACTTCCTTCAATAGAAATTGCTTTATTTATGACATTAAATATGAACTTCATAATCAATAAAAATTTATAATCCTTAGTAAACTTATTTTTTAGCTTATTTAAGAAAAATAAGCCATTTGGGCACCATGGTTCATGCCTGTAAACCCAGCAGTTTGGGATGCCAAGATGGGAGGAGCCCAGGAGTTCAAGACCAGCCTAGGCTATATAGCCAAACCTCATCTCTACAAAAAAAAAAAAAAAAAAAAAACCAACAGAAAAAAACCAGGTGCCTGTAGTCCCAGCTACTTGAGAGGCTGGGCAGAAGAATTGCCTGAGCCTAGGAGGTCTAGGCTGCCGTGAGCCGTGATCATGCCACAGTATTTCAACCTGGGTGATGGAGTGTGACCCTGAGTCAAAAAATAACTAACTAAATAAATAAACTCATAGCAAATTTGGAATGAAAATTATGTTACTTCTTTTACCTGATAAAGCCTACAGCAAGCATCAGACTTAATGAATACATCCATAATGGGCAAACTCTTTGTTGTTGTGATATGACATGGGGTATTTTACGAAACTAATTTTTGATTTAGGGATATATTTTCCTTTTTCGTAATTTTTCTGTGTTTTGAGGATTTTTTTTTACCTTGATGTACCAGAATTTGTCATCAAATCAATATTTGTTTTTACTTTTTTAAAAAAATTAAAGTTATTTAATTATCTTGCTTAGCTAAATTAGTTTATAAGTATATCCAAAAGTAATTACTTTAAGAGTTTTTTTTTTTTGAGTTGGAATCTCTGTTGCCCAGGTTGGAGGCCAATAGCACACTCCTGGCCACTGCAGCCTTGACCTGCTGGGTTCAGGCGATCCTTCCACCTCAGCCTTCCAAGCATCCACCATGCCTGGCTAATTTTTTTATTATTTATTGTAGAGATGGGGTCTCTCCAAGTTGCCCAGGCAACTCGTGGGCTCAGGCAGTCCTCTCACCTCGGGCCTTCCAAAGTGCTGGGATTATAAGCATGAGCCACCGCGCCAGTTCTATTTTAAGAATTTTTATTGCTTATTTTCACTATGTTAGTGTAAGTGAACTTTAAATATTTGATATGTACTTTGATGTGTGATATAGACCAGCTTTACCTTTCTGTTGGAATGTGAATATGATATATTGACTAGCTTTTGATCTTTTCTCATTAGCCAACACAAAGTAGTACATTTTTCAGCCATACTTTGTCATATTCATGTTGATGAACAAGCAATCTCAATTCATTAAGTAACATAATCTAAAATCATTTTGTGTTAATGTCTTTCAGCTGATAATTATTACTGCAAAAGAGATATTCTTTTAAAAAGGCAAAATAATATTCTAGGCTTTCATGGAAGTAAAAAAAAAATTAAACTAAGATCTTAAAAAATTCACAGAACCTAAGTACATCATGAGTCACAAGTTCCTTTCTGATTTTGCTTCTCCAGTGTTACCTTACCTATCTCTTCCTTTGTCTTGTGTCCCCAGTTTAGCTAAAATTATATCCAAACACAGCCTTGATTTATAAAATTGAATTTATAATTTGTGTCATTTGTTTATTGTTTAATGATTTCTTTAATGTTTCCCTTTCTTAATAGTATGTAAATATCATGAGAGCAGGAACTATTTATGTTGTTTGTTCTTTTATCCTCAGTGACTTGCACAAGATCCCGAGCTATTGTAAATTATGCTCTTAAACTGAAATTTGAACCCAAGTCAGAGAGGCCAAATTGCTATTCCTCTTCTGAGCTCAAGGCTTTTTATTCAAGATTCCTTCTGTCTTTGATCTGTTGTTTCTCAAAAATACTTCTAGTTCTTCTTTTACACCTCTGGGACCTTTTGCATAAAACTATCCCTTGTCCTGTTTTCTTGACTTTTGGACTCTTTTATATAAACATGAGCTACAGTTCTGCTATACAATTGCATGTATGGTTTTTGTCACATAGTAACTCTGCTTCTTAGTAACATAGGAATTCTGTACTATCTGATAGTTCAGTGAAACGTATATTGTTGTGTGATTAGTGCTATTTTATTGGTCTTTGATTTTATTCATATTACTGAATATGACTTTTTTATTTTCTCTAATCAGATAGCAAGAAAACGGCACAAGGTTATTGGCACTTTTAGGAGTCCTCATGGCCATACTCGACCCCCAGCTTCTCTTAAGCATATTCATCTAATGCCTCTTTCTCAGATTAAGAAGGTATTGGACATCAGAGAGACAGAAGGTATGCCCATTGAATAGATTATTAAATAAAACAAGTTTATATGCATTGGTTTGGTTCACTTTGTTATTTTTTTAAGCTGTAAAATTATCTTTAGATATAGTTGGCCAATCTGCTAAAGTAATTATCTGTGGATTTCTCTTGTAACTCCGTTTCTAGGAATAGACTTTATTTTTTACATTTTTTTCAAATGAACGTGCTGTCTTAACTTATGGGATGCCCTCAACTGTTGAGGATCAAAGAACTTTTAAACGATTATGCATTAAGATAGCATCCTAGCCTAGCCTACTCCTATACCAAAACTTATTTGTGTTACTTTAGAATACAAAAAAAAAAAAAAGGATTCAATTACCTGCACTCCCTATCTTGACACCTTCCCTGTTGCCAGTGGCTGTGTTTTTTAGAATATGGATCAGGAATAGATGTGAGTGAAATGAATATATCCAAAGTAACTTGTAGACTTGATATGAAGTCAGATGTGTATTAAGGAAAGTTTTTACTCTAAACTTTGGTAGTGTTAGAGAGAAGGTTCTCTGAAGGCATGAAATTATCCACATGGAGGCAGAACCCACAGATACAGAGAGCCAACTGTATTTTTTATTTAAATCATATCCATCTTTTTTGGACTTTATAATTATGTAAGACTTTATTTGTTTAAAATAGGTTCTATTTTAGCATCACGGTCACAGCTTTTTGTAATAATGTCAGTGTTTGGACATTTTACTTCCTTTGAACTTGATTTAGTAGGTTAAGTTATTGAACTTTTATAACTTAAGTTCTAGAATTCTAAGACATGATATAACTAAATTTATTTCTTTTAATTAGGCTCTATCATAGAAAATATTAAATGTCATGGAAAATAGTGCCAATACATTATCATTGTTGGTTCCTTACATGTAATACTATTACCATTACAATTCTTTTCAATGCTTCAACTTAATATGGTGATGTTCTTTGTCTAATTGTAAATAGACGGATTAGGAGGATAGAAAAGAGAGAATTAATTTCATTGGAATTTTGTTTCTGTGCGGGAACTAAGCTTGCATAAATCCCATTTTCCAAGGAGTAGCACTTAATGTTTATTTTTATTCTGGAACCCTAGATTGCCATAATGCCTTTGCCTTACTTGTGAGGCCACCAACAGAGCAGGCAAATGTGCTGCTCAGTTTCCAGATGACATCAGATGAACTTCCAAAAGAAAACTGGCTGAAGATGCTGTGTCGACACGTAGCCAACACCATTTGTAAGGCAGATGCTGTAAGTTCTTCAACCAGTGATATAATGAAAGTTTAAGTTTCATGGCAATGCATTCAGATTAAGACTATGTACATTTCTAATAACTTGCTTATTGAGTGTAGAAGTGTTTAAATTTTATGTATATTTAGAAAAACTGGTTTAATAAGTTGTTTTGGTAAATATTTTATGTAGTTTAGGCACATAAAACATTTCTTTGAGTTCCTGACTTATTTTCAGGTATTCCCTCATAGTCTTATAGCTTCTGTGGCTCTGATTTAGTGAGACTTTTGGGACTTCTTGTAACATATTCTGTGATTTTCATTGACTTTTTTAGACATGGCTATTAGTAAAATAGAGGGGATTTTGTTCTGTTTTCATTTTATCTTATCGAAGGCAGTAGATGGGTTGTAGCATGTTGCTTTTCCTGTCAGGGCAAGTTGCCAATCCATTTTTCTCATGCCAACCTCTGAAAATCAAGTGTCATCCTTAATATGTAATTACCATTGTATCATATAGATTAAAGTGAAAATAGATGGGAAAATAAAAACATTGAAGTTAAATGACTTTCCTAAAATCAGTCAGTAGTACATCTTGGATAAAATCTAGGTCTTCTAAAGGATGAATTGATTTCCTCATCTCCATATTTAGAAGAGATGTGTGATAGACAGATATATAGACCCCCTACTCTTCGCACAAATGACATAGATTGAAGAGAATGTGTTGATATAATAGAAGTCCCTTTTCAGTACATTGGTACTGTAACAGACTGCATTGGGCATTCCTATGGCAATAAAACATTTTATCATACTTAAGTATGACCTTGAAAGACATTGAGGTATAATGTAGTTTATAAAATAAGTAATCCTTGATGAAAAGCTCTTATCAAAGTTTTAAGAACAATAATCATATTTTCTGATTTTTCTGTTTTTGTTTTTAGATTTCTATGGAACAAAAATAAGTTGTTATAAATAAAAAATTATTTCACAAAAAAGTTTTACAAAGAGAAATACAATGCTAGCACATACAACAAAATACTAGCTAGAAAAATGATGGAGACTACTTTTGTTATAAAGCTTACTGTTCCTTATAGATTTTGTAGTTCTAGGTTTCCATATATAAAATGAGCTTCTTAGCTGGGCTCGGTGGCTCAGCCTGTAATCCCGCGCCTTTGGGAGGCTGAGGTGAGTGGATCGCCTGAGCCCGTGGGTTCGAGACCCGCCTGGGCAGCGAGACCTCATCTCTACAATAAATCAAAAAATCAGCCGGGCGTGGTAGCGTGTGCCTGTAATTCCGGCTACTCGGAAGGCTGAGGCGGAAGGATCGCCAGAGCCCAGCAGGTCGAGGCTGCGGTGGCTGGGAGCGGCAACTGCACTCCACTCTGGGCGACAGAGTGAGATTCCAACTCAAAAAAAAAAAAAGAGCTTCTTCACGGTATGGTAATTCCTTATTGTAGAAATTAGTCCTGTGTTTATCAGGATGTCAGACTAGATAGTTTATAAAATCCTTCTCAAATTTATAATCTTAATGCTGAAATGTAAAGTTAATGGAAAATTTTTCTTAAAATACAGTTTATTGAATTACTAGCCACAAGATGACTAATAATACTATAACTGATATAAATAGTAAATGGAAAATGTTTCAAAGTAAAATTAGCCACAAGATGGCAGCAAACATTTAACCATGTTCTGACTTATGCTGTCTTATACTACAGAATTATTCCATTCTGTTGATAATTTCTTAAGAAATGTTTGTAAATTCAGATATTCAGTGACTTAAGTTGACCCTTTTCTGCATTTAAAATTCTGCACATAATAAACTTTTTAAAAGCCCTGAGTCAATGTCTTAACTGATAACATTTTCCCATGTTGAAGAGTGTTTCTAAATACATATGTACAAAAGATGTACAAGACATGAAAATCTCTGATTCTTTGAATTAGTAGTTTCTGTCTTCCTACTATATATATTTTGGTACCCTTAATTTGAGCTTGCTGAATTAGAGTAGTATGAGTACAACTGTTTCATTCTATACTATTTCATTTGTCATGCCTATTTATGAACGACATAAGAATGAACATTTTAGGGCTGAAAGAAAACCTAACTAGTATTATTTTACATGTGAAACCAAGGGCAAGAGCAATAAACTAATTGGTATAAACTAATTTGTATAATCGCTAGAATCCAGGTATTCTTATTCTTGGTCAAACCTTTTTTTTCTCACTATGAAGATAGTTTTTCTTCCCATGGATGTCATGTCTCATATTCTGTTATTTCAGAATTTAAAGGTTAAAGTTTAAATCTACCAAAAATCTAGGAATCCTTATGTATGTATTTTTGCCTTCTTGCCAACATGTAACCTTTAATATCATGGTCCATACGCAAAGGTTCATATATTGCCTGAGGTCAAGCGGTAGCTTTGCTAGGCCATTATAGATTTCTGACCTCTAATGCCAAAAGTATAATTTTGTTAACAAATGAATTTAAGCAGTGTTACATTCTCTCCTAGTTTGGTTAGCATAGAAGTAACTTATGAGTGGCAGTATTAATTCTAAGTTTTTAAACTTTTAAGTAGAATGTCCAACTGCAGGAGGAATAGGCTGAAGATAGAACATATTAAAAGAGTTATGCTTCTGAGCCAATAATGTTTATCATGAAGTTAATGTGATTTGTATTTAAACTATAATTATTCTGCCACTTATTAGGTACACACAATAAATTGTTACTACAAATGTCTGTTATTGATACCCCTTTAATCTGACCAGATCAGAAGCTATAAACTATAAGCATGATTACAGAGTTTGAGGAAGAACAGGCTAAGGTGGGGACACATGAGAGTGTATATTTTTTCTTTAGCATCTAGGAATTTGAGGATTGGGGGGAGAGGAGAGATTAGGGAAGAAGGAAGACAAAAAGGGTCTAATAACTCACAAGTAGACAGGTTCATTGGCATAAGATGTCAAATGCTAGAAAATTTCCTATGAATTAACACCCATGAATAGTGTTCTAAAATCTGTGGCTGAGGCTTAGTTTCTCCTGAAATTATTATTATATATCTCAATGGGTGAGATTGGTTACTGTTTTTTAATCTTAAACTCGGCAGGTCTGTCTTTGGGTACATGTGAATTGGGGGCTAATTGAAAAACTCCTCTTCCAAAGCTATTAATACTTGACATACTTTGAATAAGTCAGAACGTGTTTTTGGAATTATATTAAGTGTGTTATTTAAAATGGATTGGTTATGCTATAAGTTTCATTTTTGTTTTATTTTAGAAATTTAGAGAAATAAATGAAAGAGCATAAAGTTGTGCTTTTTTTAAAAGAGAGAATCAGAAAGAAACCTAGAAATACCGAAGATAAGTTTCCCCCCACTTTGCACTTTGCCTATGAGTTACCCTATTTGCCTTCCTCTGTGCAGGAAAAACTAAAAGAAGTACTTCATATTTATATTTTAGCAGTTATGTTATATGCTTGGCCACTAGTGACCTCCCTATGTGTTCATCCTTTTGGTCCTTCTGAACCCAGAATCTTCTAAGAAGATAAAAATCTTATATCTGTCTCCCCACCTCCTCTAAATCAGAAGCAGTTTAGTTGTTCATTGAGAGAAATGATGAAATCATCTGCTCCTTTTTTAGGTCATTGGTGGTTATGAACGCTTAGTAAATAGTTAAGTAACAATAGGAAAAACTGAGAAACTCTTATTAGCAACTCTAAGGCTTTAAATTTCAGGGACCTTCATTATAAAGAGCATTTCATCAAAATTAAGCACACTTGGAATTTACTTTCATTATATATATAAATTAGTACATTTTGCAGCTAAATATTTTATTTGTAGAGTAAATTACCAATATTTAGTTTTGTATTCATGCTATGATTTTCACCATGTATTTTAAATTGAAAAATATTATTTGTACAAAAGAGAAAAAAATTAAATACATAAAAATATACTGCAGTAAAATATAAGTCTCATACCCCATCTGGCTAGTCTTTCTTTCCAGGGGTATTACATTTATTCCTGAGTAATTTTCTTTCTGTAATAATTCATAAATGGATATTTTAGTTGTTCTAAGTTGTTTTGTAAATAGGTGAATATTTGATATATGTATGTGAATTTTGTAACAAGTCACATTTAATAGATTCTCTTATGTTTGCTTTTCAGCTACTTCTGTCACAACTTTCAGTTTTTTAAGGTCCTAAGTTGATCAATTAAAATGAGCATTGACAAATTACTTTTTTTAGTTTAAAAATAAAACACAACAGAGGAAACTTTATTTAATTTTAAAAATTATTTTTATGACAATTGACAAATAACTATATATTTTGGGGTACAGTGTGATGTTTTGATGTACTGAATAATGATCTAATCAGGATAATTACCATCGACATCACTTTAAACATTTATCATTTCTTTGAGGAAGATATATTTAAATGTCAAAACATTGTCAAATGCATTCTTTTTCTGAATTTGCCTCTATATCTGATGGTCCTAAAACATTCTAACAAATAGTAGATTTCCAATATATATTTATTGATTGAATGAAATAAAAATTGAAATCAAAGTTGAAAATTGAATGAAATGAAACCAAAATTAAGTTTATAAAAGTAAAGTTACATCTGCGTTTAGCCACATGTACAGCTCTAATAAGAAATGTGATCCCTTTACTATGTGATACAGGAAATCTTAATCCAAAGTCTTGGGGATGTATGTGGTTAGGAATGCAGGGATCTTGGGCATAGCAGAGCTTGACTTACATTCTTTTTTTTTTTTTTTCCGAGTTGAAGTCTCACTCTGTTGCCCATACTGGAGTGCAGTAGCACACTCACGGCCACCGCAGCCTAGACCAGCAGTGCTCAGGCAATCCTTCCGCCTCAGCCTTCCAAGTAACTGGAGCTACAGGCACATGCTACCATGCCTGGCTAATTTTTTATTTTATTGTAGAGACGAGGTCTCGCCAAGTTGCCTGGGCTAGTCTCGAACCCACAGGCTCAGGCAATCCACTCGCCTTCCAAAGTGCTGGGATTACAGGCTGAACCACCAAGCCTGGCTGACTTATATTCTTAATTGCTTTGTTTCTCATAGGTTGATAGGAGATATTAAGTATTCAGAGTTATTTAGCAAAAATTTCCCAGATAATTGTCAAGAACCAATTTAAAAACTATTAGAATTTCTAACAGTTTAGTTAAGTAGCCCAATAAAATATAAATATGAGCCGGGCTCGGTGGCTCAGCCTGTAATCCTGCACCTTTG
>NW_007260133.1:594250-614195 GCF_000164805.1 Carlito syrichta | reverse complement strand
AGACTCCAACTCAATTTATATATATATATATATATATATATATATATATATATATATATAAATATGTACAAATCAAGACTTTTTCCTTTGCTGGCAGAAACCAGTTAGAAAGTAGAGGAAATGAAGACCTCTTTTCCAATAAACTTTGATAGAAAATGTTTATAAATAGCCTAATGAGAAATACATGAAACCTATTTTAAGAAAACTATAGTACTGAGAAACCTATGATGGTCTCTGAATGAGAGTGCTAACTAGAACAAAGATGTTGATTCGTCTTTAATTAATTTACAGATTTATTACTGTTTATATAAAATCCTATAGTAAACTTTTGGAACCTGACAGAATGATTCCAAAGATTACTTTTAACCAAAAAGACAATAATACCCAAGAAAATGTAGGAAACAGTACTTTATGCAATATTGTACTTTTAAAATTACAATGATCATAATATTATTGCACTGATTCAGAAATTTATAGGTGAACCAATGGGAAGGATAAATGGCCTTGAAATAGAACTTTATTGTTCATTAAACGGAACCTTAGCTAAAACTGTTAATGCTTGGTGCTAAGACAATTGGTTAAGTATTCAGAGAAATTTAGGTGTATATTCTAACCTTATATTCACACAAATTTTAGATAAATTCAAGAGTTAAATATGGAAAAGTGAAACAATTTCAAAAATCCATGAGAAAATAGGTGGTGAATATTAGCTCTTGAAGTAGGGAAGTACTTTGTAGGTATAGAAGCAATGTGGGAAGTAAAGAAAAAAAATCCATAGAATCTAGCAAACAGATAAAATCTCTGTGTTAAATTAATTAGGAATACAAAATTAGAGGCAAATTAAAAATTGGGAGAAATATTGACAATATATTGACCTATCATTTCCTTTCATTAAAAACTTTTCCATCATTAAATGTGAAAAACACTAGGATTCCAGTTTAAAAATAGGCAAAGTATATAAGAAGACAATTCCCAAACAAGAGAGATTTAAGAGCCAGAAAACATTAAAAAAAAAAAAAAAAGAGTAGTAATTTAAAGCAATATAGATTAGGAGAACACTATGTCAATTTTTTTTACAAGCCAAATTGCTAAAAATACTTTTAAGGACACCATTGAGGGCAGTGAAGCAGGATGGACTTTCCTGTTCTGCCACTGAGAGTATAGATTGAAGCGGCATACCCTTTTAAAAAGCAATTTATCCATTAGGAACTTTTCCTACTCTGCTTTTCTACTTAGAAAACCACCAACATGTGGTTTTTATATATAAAGACACATGCTTAAGTTTATTTCTTTTTTTAATTGTGGTACTATATAATGTAGAATTAGCCAGTTTTAACCACTTTTAAGTGTACATTTGTGGCATTGAGTATATTTATACTGTTGTGCCGTATCACTACCATCCATTCTAAAACTTTTTTATCTTTCTAAACTGGAACTGTATACCTATTATAGAATAATTTACTCTTATCCACTTTAAATGCTCAAAAATAGTAGAATGATAAAATTAGTTGTCATCAGATAAAATATGGTGTCATCAGAAGAAATTTGTTAGCTCTTCATTAGGAGTAATCCTTTGGATATTTAATGACATTAAAAAAAACAGTAGGGGCACACCTCGTCAACAAGGGTATCTGCACAATGAATATTTGTGTACCTAACCCTGAATTGTACCCTACAATTTTAGAATTAAAAGCTTAAAAAAAAAAATAACAAAACCCAAAACATTTCTTCAACTATTTATGTAATGGTTTGGGGGAAAAAAAACCAGTATATGGTGAATTGAAAACATGGGGTACAGAACTGAAGAGTGTGATTCTAATTTTGTTATGAAGAAACATTTTGTGCATAGAGAAAAATACTTGTAACAAATATGCCAAAATGTGAATATTAATTGGCTAGTAGAATTATGGGTAATTGGTTTTATAAGTAACATTATTTTTAAAAGATACAATTAACAAGTATTTTTACCAGATTAGGATTAGATAAACAACCAAGAGCCATTTAGCAGATGGATCAAGTGGAAAGAGAGAGTCAGGCAGAGGGTATGTGGTTATTCAAATGATAAAATTAGAGAAGCTTTAGCAAGACCAAAGCTGTCTGTGTGTATCAGTGGTAGAAAGCCAAAGTAAACATTATAATTGTAGAGTAGGATATTTAAATCATGTGTTTGTAAAGTGGCTTAACATTTCATTTCAGAGTACTTGTTTTAGCCTTATGATTACTATGGGTTAGGTATACTAGATATTTTCTACATTTTGCAGATGAGAAAGTTTTCAGGAAAACCAGCTTTCACAAGGTTGTATAAAATTCTCCTTAGTCACAGACCGATAGTGCTGGAGAATAGTCTTGCAGTCCTAGAGTAACAGGGCAATTTGCCCTTTCATAGTCTAGATACATACATTTAAAGTGAAAATTAATTATGTAGGACTATGCAGGAACATTTTGTCTCACTTGCTTTCTTCTGAGACCCAACCATAATTTGAGAAAATAATATTTTGAATTACTTGGAGATCAGTTATCCTACACGGCTCTGTGGTTCCTAGCCTATGTGAGGTGCGATGTTTTGATACACATATATATTATGTGGTGATATAATCAGGTGTTTAGCATATCCATCACCTCATATACCCATCGTTTCTTTGTAGTGTGGGCATTCAGAATCCTCCATTCTGGCATATTTTGAAATATACAATACAGTTGCTCTACTGTAAGCAGAACACTAGAGCTTACTCTTTCTATCTAACGATAACTGTGTGCCTTTTGACCAATCTGATTCCATCCTCCATCTCCTCTTATCCTCCCCAGCCTCTGCTGAAATCATAGAAGCACACAGTAGACTGCTGGTTACATGAGGTTTTTGACTCCTTTAGGAATGTGATATAAACTGTGAACCCTCTCTTCAGAAAAATTCGCTTTGCCTACGTGCACACAAAATTTTGCACAGTTTCTATCCATTGTCACTTTAGAAGCTTTTGATCATAGGTTTGGAACTTCTGACTTAGAATCCTTGCAGGTGATAATTGAGGAAGAAAGAATAAAGTAGGAGAAAGTCTAAACCTTAATTGGAGGTTATACTAAGGAAAGCACTTTAATATTTGTTTTGTAGCAGGTGTTGTTGGTTTTAGAGTTTTTAGTAAGATTTTATGTTGAAGTCTATTTCCAATTGTTTTGGTATCCATGGTCCTTGCAATGAACTACTCATTTTAGTGAATGCTTATTTTTGACTGTCCTTAAATTAGTATAGGATATCAAGCACATCAGATCTCTTGAATAACTTTGTTTATAAATACTCCCATATATATGTGCTTCACGTTTTGATTTTGGAAAAAGTCGTTTTCTTTATTTTAAAATACCAAAATATTATTTTTCAATAGGAAAATCTTATTTACACTGCTGATCCAGAATCCTTTGAAGTCAATACAAAAGATATGGACAGTACGTTGAGTAGAGCATCTAGAGCAATAAAAAAAACTTCAAAAAGGGTGAGTTTTGGTGAAATTATTATTTGACATATCTCAAATGTATTTACCAGGCGATTCAAATAATGTTGTCACAAACACCAGTTGGCTGTTCTTCAGTTCCAGGAAATGACCTGCAGAGGCAATAGTTTCGATTCAGGTACTTCTTTGTCAGTGATTGTAGCCTGCTGTCTATTCCATTCTTGTTACAGTGATACTCCTGTGAACTGGGTTTCAGTAGAAATGTACCGCTGGTGTTTAGATCTAGATCGGGATATGCATGCATTCGTCTTAAATGTGATCTCAGATGTTTTTTAGCAAAAGGCACACAACAGAGTCAGGAGACCTGGGGTCTATTCCTGATCCTGGAAATATGTGTTAGTCTTCTCATGCTGAAGGTAATTTCCTCACCTTATTAGAATTGTTGGGGACTACGTACATAGGATTTTTTAAAAGCAGATCTAGAATTTTAGTGTTCCAAAGGAAATTTGCAGCTGCATTCTTTACTGCTAGATTTACAGATTGTATTTTGTTTTCTTTCCCTTTGTGGGGAGGTTTTGTATTTTGTCTTTGTATCTCCCATCATTTAACATGCATGATGTATAATAAATAAAGATGTTAAATGATGATTCAAATGAACTCCTTCACTCTTTTAATCAAGAGATGGAGGTTCAGGTGATTTTGGATTACAGATTTCACAAATGGCCGACTCAGCCAAGAGCCCAGTTTTCTTCTCTCCCAGGCTAGATTTCTTCGTTGGGCTACAGGTCTCTCTAAATGCAAGCTGGAATAGTCTACAACATTTTCTCACTGCTGTGTGCCAAAGAGATCCTAATTCTGCCATACTATTAGTATAAAAACTTTTGCTGTATATTTGGCTTTTTATGCATAAACATGCTCATCTGCTACATTAACTTTGTCTAGGCTTAACTGATGGTAACTCTATTAAACTCTAGGTTACACGGGCATTCTCTTTTTCCAAAACTCCTAAAAGAGCTCTACGTCGGGCTCTTATGGCATCCCATAGCTCAATGGAGGGAAGGAGTCCTTCTAGCAGTGACAAACATGCAGTGAGTCGTCTTACCAGCACATCGTCGCTAGTGGTGAGTGACTGTGACTTAATGAGACAAGTGACTTACTAATATTTATGGAGTTGGCATAGAACTTGTTAACTTTTAAAAAGTGGAAATATTAAGTCTTCCATCATTTTGTTTAAGTTTATCTTTAAAATTTCAATCTCTTTATTGGATAAAATCAACAGAAAACTTTATTATTAATGTACTAGAGACATACTTAATGTATAGTTCATTTGATATGCTATTGTATTTGGGCTGAAATATGTTCTAAAATCTCTAAGAAAAGAAACATGTTCCAATCTGGGCTATCACTTTACTAATGTAAATAGCTATGGTATTGTTTATATGGATTGGATCCAATAACATAGTATAGAACAAGTTTTATTCCTTTTACTATTTCTGTGAAGAGTTGAATATAATTTCTGAAATTGAATTTCAGAGGGTCATAGGGGTTCTAAAATCATATATATGTTTTTATGTGTTTCCTGAACAATCTGAATTTCCAACAGTGTCAGAATTATTAGATATTTAATTAAGGATGTTTCTAACATATTTTAATTAATATCGCTAAATATTTGAGTGATTTATCTGTTTTTTGTAAAATTATTGATCTAACCTAATGATGTTAGAAAAGCATCTGTCACTTAGCTGTATTTTTCAGCAAGTTTGTATTTTCTCTTATTTGCATATTTGCAGATGACAGAAAGGATGTTAATAGTGCTTACTTAACACCGTATGACATTATTGTAAGGATTAAATCATATGTATACGTGTGTGTGTGTGTGTGTGTGTGTGTGTGTGTTTGTGTAAAACATCATCACACATGTATGTGATGTTATATACTGAGAGGCAGTTTGGGTAGTGAATGGTTAAGAGCATGGACTCTGAAACCCAAGTGCCCAAATCCTTGCTCTGCTGTTTATTAGCTGCATGACTTTTGACAAATTATTAAAGATCTCTCTGTTTCATTTCACTATCTGTAAAATGAATCCAAAGTAGTTGTAAGGATTAAACGAATTAACATATGAAAAGTATGCAGGACAGTGACTGGCATATTGGGAGTGCACCAGTGTTTTAAGGGTGGTTTCCTTTTATTATAAAATTTATACGGGCAAGGCACATAATACTCAATAAATATTATATTTTGAAAAGCTATAGTCTTTAGTTAACACATCAAAGAGTTATGACTAAATCTATTAGTATATTTATACAGATTTTTGATCAAGGTTAACCTTTACCAGTGAGAGAGAAGTTACATTTATGCGCAAAGTAATTTGATCAATTAAAATTGACAAAAGGCCAAAGTTTATTTGTTTATATTATGCATCTCTAGTAACTATTGTAAGCATGATTGCCTTTTAAATGAAGGTAAATTGATTTTATAGAAAATTTTTAGTAATTTATATTGTTTATGATTATATCACTTTTATATAGAAAATATGCATAAGAAGCACCTAACATAGCTTTAAGACATTCATGGCCTCTTCTCAATTGCTTGTTTCTGTTCTAACAGATTACCCATTCTGTTTCCACAAGCAATATAATTGGATTTACTAAGAATGTTTATGTTCAGCGCTCAAACTCTACTGGTGGGCGCTCTCAATACTTCTGGTTTCCATCTAAACGCCATTCTGCTTCCCGAGCTAGTTTTTCAGAGATACTAAAAAGGAAATACTGATTTTTCAAATTTCAAGAAAGCTTTTTCCAAGTCATCTTTGACATTTGTGAAGAATTAGGAGATATGCCAAGCACTAATGGAAACAAGCCTCGTGAAGTTTAATGTGAGCTTATTAGTTATTTGAAATTTGTATGTGTGAAAAAAAAGTTTTTTCTTTTTTTCCACTGAATCACTTATTGGGTGGGTGGGAACTTTGGAATTCACAACTTTATAACTGCTTTGAATTCACAACAATTTAGGCTTAATGGAGTTTTTTTGTTTTTGATTTTGTTTTTTTTTTGCTTGTTGGCACATAAAATATTATTTAAGATAATTTATTCTTAAGTCCAGAAAAGTAAGTTTCATTAGAAATTTTTTAATATAGGAAAATGATCATTTTAAAGAATAGTAGATTGTCATGAGTAGTGGAAAAGTGCAGGGATTATGGGCATGAGCCAATGTGGCCAATCTTTACTATCTATTTAAATCATTGTTTTGTTGTCACTTGATTGGTAATATTTTACCTATCTAGCTTTTTAAACACTTCATTTTACTACTTTGTTGATGAGAACTTACAACCAGCTATCTTATTGGCTTTTAGTTACAGTTAGACATTTCTATATTTAAAATAAAACAGTAGGTTTTTTATTTATTTTCATTTTATTTATTTTGACTCTTGGGTTTTTATATTTTTAAGCATATTTTTTATTATATGAAAATTCTGATGTTTTAACTTTGAACTGTGAAATGGTACATTTACACACCATAGCAATTTAATAATCACTGTTATTTAGGATGACTGCTATCTTGCTCAGTTTTTATATGGAACAAAAAAACTTTTAAAATTTCTTTTGTTTTAGAGACAGGGTCTCACTATTCTGCCCAGGTTGGTCTTGAACTCCTGACCTCAAGCAATCCTCCCACGTAGTTAGGGTTACAGTGGAACAAAATTATATACACTCATACACATACTCACACATGTACATCTGAGCACATGTATTACAAACGCTCTTTGGGAGTGTTGTATGACTTAATTATAGAAAAATATTTCAGTGATTTCATTCTTCTCAGTTATGCCTTATGAATTAAGAAGAAACCTTGTTTACCAATTTTTAATTTTTTTCTTTTATAACCTGAAACACTGACTCACTACTATCTCTTAGAAGAAAGTTAGGTATCACTACTAGCATTAGGCCAATATCTGTCCAAATTGCATTAATATCTAGTTAACTAGTCTGTCTGTTGGTTTTGCTTTCAGAATACTAAAATTGTTTCATGCTTCCTCCCTATTTTACTCCCCTAATTTTATGTTGTTATATCTAAAGTGTTTAGATTTGTCATATGTCTTGACATTGATATGGTGGTTTGTAAAATGTAAAACATAATAGTCATGATATTTGAACTGTATTTTATAATTTTTATTTTTTAAAGAAAAATTTAAAATATGCATTATTTGTCTTGTCTTACAGGGTATCCCGTCTCCCTCCCTTGTCAGCCTTCCTTCCTTCTTTGAAAGGAGAAGTCATACATTAAGTAGATCTACAACTCATTTGATATGAAATTTTGAGAAATCTTAAATTATAGAAATGTATAAACACTTCATACTTATAGGAAACTGACTTAAATGGTACTTGTAATTAGCACTTGGTGAAAGCTGGGAAGAAGATAAGTAACACTAAACTATGCTATTTGATTTTCTTCTTGAAAGTGTAAGGTTTGCCTCTTTCATTTTTCAAGTTAATTCATGTAAAGAATGATATTGATTTTGTTGTAATTTATCTCTTTGTTTGAATCCTATGTTCAAAGACCAATAATTTAAGTTATTCATGATACCAATGACTTTGCAACCCTTATACAGTAAATAAATTTTATTGATGGGTTTCAAAATACTGCTGTGAATCTATTTGTATACTGTCCGTAAATGAATTTATGGAAATAGATATTTGTATATCTCAATTTGTGCAGAGATTAAATGATATCACAGTACTTAATGGATAAAGACTTACATAAATTCCTGATTGAGTAGTGGGTCTTATTTCACGTGTGCTGTTTGAAATATTCAACTGCTCCTTTTACACTTAACATATGGGTTTTAAAAGTTTTCCCCTTATTAACAAGAATAACATTTAAAGGAGATTGTTTCAAAATATTTTGCAAATTGAAATAAGGAATGGAAGATTTAACAACATCGCATATTTTGCAAAAGCAAGGTAATAGTATATATGTAGCTGTTTCTGAGGCAGTACTGTATATTTTAGCTACTAGCAAATCTTGGTTTAGTTTGATAGTGTGTATAATGTTATTCTGAAGGATAAGACCATGGGAAAATTGTGGTAAAAACTGTATCTACTCTTTATGAACTAATTCTAAAGTTGAGATCAGTTTTACTAATCTGTGAAATGCATAGGTATGTTTATGGTCAGCTTTTTATTATGATCTTAAAACTAAATGTAAAATTGAAAATGTATCTGCTATTGTAAAATATATTTCACAATTTGATGTTATCTTTTACAATAACATTTTTATAGTCAGGAAGTCATAATAATCAAGTTCTTATAAATAAATACATTTTTATTTCCTATTTCTTTAGGGAGTATTTCAAATGTTTAGTTTTCACTTAATTTTCAGTTATCTACTTTAATAGTTTGACTACAGGTTTTTTTCTATGCTATGTGTGTGTCACTTCTGAGGATAATAAATGACCCTTTGCTATATTTTAAAAGTTGTTGTATTATTAAGAACTTTGTAAATAAATACCTAACCCAAAGTATATTTCATGTCTCATGCCTTAAACAATTTCTTCAGATAAAGTTTTATAGGTAAATGCTTGCATCAACTTTTGCTCTTTTGTGTATTTGCTTATTTATTTTTTCTTCCATTATCTTTTTGAGCATTTTGTATACTAGGTTATCTGTAGGGTAGGAGTTTTTAGTCTGGAATCTACTTTGTGGAATGGGGATAGTGAATCCTATGATATTTTATGTAAAATTTTGTGTTTATGTGCATGTATGCATTTTTCTGACAGAAAATACACAACTTAAAAAAAAATTTTAAATTATAAATATGGGTACAATTCAGGATTAGGTATACAAACATTGATTATTCAGGACCCTTGTTGATGAAGTATGCCCCTCCTTCCCCTAGCAGTTTCCCTCAACTGCCAATCCCAACCCCCTCCCCTGACAGTTTCCCATTACTGCCAAACGCTTTCTTATAGGAAAATACACAACTTTTATCATTTTATTAGGAGTAGAGTTTTGATTCCCCTCAAAATGATAGGGTTTCCAGAGATAAGAAATCACATGAGGTAAGACATGAAATTTGGAAAGTATTGGGTATACACTGGCAAAATATAGGAGAGAATTAATTGGAAGTCTAAAGTTTGGGAATGTTTTTAATTCTCATCATAAACTATCTCTGGGTTTTTGGTATATCGTTATCAGATGAAGACAGTTTGTACCCTTCTTGATGTGTTAACATAGTCTCATGCATGGATATTAAATACAATTTACTGTTTCTCTTAAGAAAATCATGTTTTATTTATTAAAAGAGCCTTTGAATTTCCTTAAGGCATTTAGTTCATCAAAAAGTGTTATTCCAAGAATGCAAAGATAGTTTGGTATCAGAAAATGTATCAGTATGGTTTATATTGACAATTTAAAGAAGAAAGGCATGTAATTTGTTAATAGGTTCCAAGAGGATGTTTAATAAAACTTAGCCACTGTTATTAATAAAAATTCTAAGGACTTTTGGCAATATGTCTGGGTAAAGCTACTACTTCCAGAACAGGTGTCCTAACAGAAACATCAAGCATTTTTTAATGAAATATAGCCAAAAAATTTAACATATAACTAGGGTTAAAAGAACAGTATGGAAAACCTCGGGTATGAGAAATTAAGAAATCTAAGCTATAGATAAGTGTAGACTGAAAGCAAAGACTAGTTGAAGGGATTTAAGACCAAGATGTAGGCCTTAAAGTGCTGGAGAGTTGATCTCTGACTGAGCCTGTTTGCAGGTAAGATCTAAAAACAAAAGAGGGGCCAGGCATGGCGTCTCATGCCTGTAATAATTGCATCATTCTGGGAGGCTAAGGTGGGATGATTGCTTGAGCCCAGGAGTTTGAGACCAGCCTCAGCAACAGAGTGAGACCCCATCTTTACAAAAAATAAAAAAATTAGCCAGGCATGGTGGTGTACACTTGTAGTCCCAGTTACTCGAGAGACTGAGGAGAGAGGATCACTTGAGCGCAGGAGTTCAAAGCTGAATTGAGCTGTGATTGTTCCCCTGCACTCCAGTCTGAGTGTCAGTGTGAGCTACCCCAACTCAAAAATAAATAAAAGCAAAAGGAGAAATGAAAAAGGCATTAGGAGAGTAAAGAAACGTAGCAGATAGAATCTGTACTCTAAGAACTGAAATAATGCTCAATCAAAAGGATACTTTATAAGGAAGAACGCATAATAACAGGTATGATTAAAACAAAAGCAAACTTGATTTGAAAAAGAACCAGGTTGAACTTCTGGAAATACAAATAGAAAGCTGAGGAGAAAACTAGTGAACTATTAGAAAAAGTTGAGAAAATTACCCAGAAGGCCCCACACAGAGACAATTAAAAAGTTCTAAAAACTGTTTAAGAGATGTAAGAAATAGAACATGACCATCCAGCAAATTTATAATAGGATATCTGGAGAGGAAAATTAAAATGGAAGGGGGTGGAAAGCAATATTTTAAGAGTTGAGTTTTCTAAAACTATAGAAACACATGGAACTTAAAATCAGGTTTGCATATCAAATATTGAGATGGATCAATTAAAAAAAATTTTTTTTTTTTTTTGAGTTGTAGTCTCACTCTGTCGCCCAGGCTGAAGTGCAGTGGCTGCTCCCGGCCACCGCAACCTCGACCTGCTGGGCTCCGGCGATCCTTCCGCCTCAGCCTTCCGAGTAGCTGGAATTACAGGCATGCACTACCACGCCCGGCCGATTTTTTGATTTATTGTAGAGATGAGGTCTCGCCAAGTTGCCCAGGCGGGTCTCGAACCCGCGGGCTCAGGCAATCTACTCACCTCAGCCTCCCAAAAGGCGCGGGATTACAAAAAATTTCTTATTGAGGACATTATAATGACAGTCTAGGAGAAAAATCAATGGAGAGTGCTAACATGTTTATGAATAGAAATATTCAGAAAGGATGTGAATTTTTATAAAATTAGCTCATACACTTAAGTTCAACCAAAAGTTTAGTGGATTTTTTTTTATGGAACTTAATTTAAAAAAGCTAATATAAACAATGCTAAAAAGCAAAAACAAGTCAAAGACTGGGAGGAAAGTGCAATGCAAAGTATTTACATTTAGAATATATAAAAAACTCTTAAAATCTGGTCTCTAAAAGACAACCCAATAGAAAATTTGCCAGAAGATAGATGGTTCACAGAAAGTGAAAAGTTACCCTTAAATATGTAAGACAACCTTGCAAAAGAAAGTCTGTTAAAATTGCACTAGCATACCATTTAAAATTATCATTAAAAATTGAAATATTTGGCAATATTTCTGCTGATGAAGCTGTGGGTAAATGTGCTCTCACTTATTTTTGGTGTGAATATAAAATGACTACAACCCCTTTGAAGAGGAATTTAGTACAGGCATATTGCAGTACAGGCAGTATTGGGAGACATTGCAGAATTTGAGTGAATTTTTTGAGTTTCTGGTGCATATAAAAAGTTATATTTGCATTATACTGTAATCTATTAAGTGCAGTAGTAGTATGTCTAAAAAAGACAATGTACATACCCTAATAAAAATATAATGCTAAAAAAGTACTAATGATCACCTGAACATTCTGCAAGTCATAATCTTTTCTGGTAGAGGATCTTTTGAAAATTTTTTATTACAATTTTTTATTTTTGACTATTATGGATACATAATATGCATATTCACGAGGTCCCTGTGACATTTTGATACAACTGTACAATGTGTAATGATCAAATAACGGTAATTGGGGTATCTATCACTTCAAACATTTGTTATTGGGAATATCCCAATTCCACTCTTAGGTTTTTTTTTGTTTTTTGTTTTTAAATATACAATAAATTAGTGTTAACTCTGGTTGCCCTGTTGTGCTGCTGAGAGAGGAGGTAGCTAGACTGCCACTAGGCAGGCACACAGGGCCGTGCCCAGTAACAGAGCAGCAAACTCCTACAAACTCTAGGACTGAAACAAACACTGGTGTAGGTATACAAGCTCCCTACGAGCCCCTCAGGTTAGCACAAAAGCTGGATTGGAAAGTAAACCAATCAGCTCACTACTAGGGCCTTACCTCCAGCTGACTGGTTCTTAGTGCTGACCAATTAGCACAGCTAGTGCCAACCAATCAGCTCGGATAACACCGGTTTTGCCGCAGATCAGCAACACCCTTGGGTCCCCTCCCGCTATGGGAGCTTTTCTGTCTTCTCAATAAGTCCTGCTTTTTCACCTTTCCGGCGTCTGTGCCCTGGCTTTTCGTTTCCTTCATTCCTCCTGGGTGGGAGACAAGAACCCCGACCCAAAGAGCTGCTGAAGATCATCGCCGCTGAAGAGCTGCACACCCCGGAAGCGGGCTTGCCAGCGGACGGAGCCGGCTGTACCGGTAGCTCTGCCGGCAGAAAGCAAGACTCCGGAGCTGAGACACTTCTCCGGGACTGACTTGCCAGCCCACAGAACCAGCCACCCTCTCGGGGCTTGACTTGCCAGCTCATTAGAGCTGACGCTCTTTGGGGCTCGGCTTGAGGACCCATTGAACTGACACTCTTGCAGCCCAGTTAACCAGAGAAAAATCCGTATCACTACCAAACACCGCATCTTATTTCTCCTATCATCGAACTTTATTTTTGTATGCATTAACCATCTCTATCCTCCCCTCTGGGTTACCCCTCTCTGCCTCTGTTAACCATCATTCTACTCTAGTTCTTTTTTTTTAGCTCTTGTATATGAGTGAGAATATGCGATATTTGTCTTTTTGTGCCTGGCTTATTTCACTTAACATATACCCTCCTGTCACATCCATGCTGTTGCAGATGACAGGATTTCATTTTTTATGACTGAATAATATTTCATTGTGTATGTCTACATTTTCTTCATCTGTTGATAGAAACTTAGGTTGATGCCACATTTTGGCTATTGTGAATAGTGCTGCAATACGTGGGAGTCCTTCAATATACAGTTTTCCCTTCTTTTGGATATATACCCAGTTGTAGGATTCCTAGATCATATGGCAGTTCTACTTTTAGTTTTTTGAGGAACCTCCATACTGTCCTCCGTAGCGGTTGTACTAGTTTACATTCCCACCAAAAGTGTAATAAGAAAGTCCCCCTTTCTCCATATCCTCACCAGCATTGCTGTTGCCTGTTTTCTGGTGCAAGTCATTTTAACTTGGTGTGAGATGATGTTGCATTGTGGTTTTGGTTGGCATTTCTCTGATGATTAGTGGTGTCACGCATTTTTTCATATACCTGTTGACCATTTGTACGTCTTTTGAGAAATATCGATTTAAATACTTTTCCTGTTTTAAAATCGGATTATTTGTTTTTTCCTGTTTAGTTTGAGCTTTTTACAGACTCTGGTTACTTACTCCTTGGCAGATGAGTAGTTTGGAAATATTTTCTCCCATTCTGTGAGCTGTCTCTTCACTTGGTTCATTGCTTCCTTTGCTGTACAGAAGCTCTTTGGCTTGGTGTGATCCCATTTGTCCATTGTTGGTGGAGGGTCTGGGCTCCATGTTGATGACTGCTGACTGTTCAGGGTGGCGGTTGCTGAAGCTTGGGATGGCTGTGGCAATTTCTTAAAAGAAGACAACAGTGAAGTCGCCTGCATCAACTGACTCTTCCTTTCATGAACGATTTCTCTGTAGCATGTGATACTGTTTGATAGCATTTCACTCGGAACAGGACTTCTTTCAAAATTGGGGTCAATCCTTAAGCACTGCCACTGCTTTATCAGCTTAAGTTTCTCTAATATTATAAACTCTTTGTTGTCATTTCAACAATGGTTACATCATCGTCATCATGACTAGATTCCGTCACAAAAGACCACTCTCTTTGTTCTTCCATCAGATGCAACTGCTCAGCCATTAAATTTTATCATGAGATTGCAGAAATTTAGTCACATCTTAAGGGTCCACTTCTAATTCTAGTTCTCATTTTATTTTTTACCAAATCTGCAGTTACTTCCTCCAGTGAAGTCTTTTTTTTTTTTCTTTTTTGAGTTGGAGTCTCACTCTGTCACCCAGACTGGAGTGTGGTAGCTGCTCCCAGCCACCGCAGCCTCGACCTGCTGGGCTCTGGCGATCCTTCCGCCTCAGCCTTCCGAGTAGCCAGAATTACAGGCGCGTGCTACCACGCCCGGCTGTTTTTTTTTGATTTATTGTAGAGATGAGATCTCGCCAATTTGCCCAGGCGGGTCTCGAACCCTCAGGCTGAGGCAATCCACTCACCTCAGCCTCCCAAAGCACGGGATTACAGGCTGAGCCACCGAGTCCAGCAAAGTCTTGAATTCCTTAAAGTTATCCATGAGGATTGAAATCTACTTCTTTCAAACTCCTGTTAGTGTTGATATTTTTATCTCATCTTATGAATCATGAATGTTCTTAATGACATATAGAATGGTGATTCCTCTCCAGAAAGTTTTGTATTTACTTTGGCCAGATCCATCAGTGAAGTCATTCTCTATGGCAGCTATAACTTTACAAAATGTATTTCTCAAATAATAAGACTTGAAAGTCAGAATTACTCCTTGATCCATATGCTGCAGAATGAATGTGTTAGGAGGCATAAAAACATTAATCTTCTTTTACATCTCCATCAGAGCTCTTAGGTACAGGTGCATTCTCAGTGAGCGATATTTTGAAAGGAATCTTTTTTTTCTGAGCAGTAGGTTTCAACAGTGGGCTTACACTATTTCAAGAGCAGGCATATAGACCAATGGAATAGGATAGCAAAAAACAAAACAAAACAAAACAAAACAAAAAACCCCCCAATATTTAGTAGACCGTGCTATAAACAGATGTGCTGTCATCCAGGCTTAGTTGTTTCATTTATGAAGTATGCACGGCAGATTCAGCATAAATCTTAAGGGTCTAGGGTTTTCAGAATGGTCAATAAGCATTGGCTTCAACCTAAATTCAACAACTGTATTAGTCCCTAACAAGTGAGTCAGTCTGTCCTTTGAAACTCTGAAGCTAGTCTTTGACTTCTCTTTGGCTATGAAAGTCCTAGATGACATCTTCCAGTAGAAAGCTGATCTGGCTACATAGAAAATCTGTTGTTTAGTGTAGCCACCTTCATCTTTTATCTTAGTTAGATCTTCCGGATAACTTGCTGTAGCTTCTCCGTCAGCACTTGCAGCTTCACCTTTGCACATCAATGTTTTATAGACAACTTCTGTTTTTAAACCTCATGAACCAGCCTCTGCTAGTTTCAGGCTTTTCTGCTGCAGCTTCCATACCTCTCTCAACTTTCATAGAATCCAAGAGAGTTAGGGCCTTGCTCTGGATTAAGCTTTGGCTTAAGGGAATGTTGTGGCTGGTTTGATGTATCCAAACCATTCAAACTTTTTCCATATCAGCAATAAGACTTTAGCTTTCTTATCATTCATGTGTTCCCTGGAGTAATACTTTTAATTTCCTTTAAGAACTTTTCCTTTGCATTCACAATTTGTCTAACTGGCACAAGAGGCCTTACTTTTTGGTCTTGCTTGACTTTTGACATGCCTCCCTCACTACGTTTAGTTATTTCTAGCTTTTGATTTTTAAAAGAGAGATGTGTGACTCTTCCTTTCACTTAACGGTCACTTAGAGGCCAGTGTAGGATTATTAATTGGCCTAATTTCAATAGTGTTGTGTGTCAGGGAATGTGGAGGCCTGACCAAAGGGAGAGAGATGGGAACAGCTATTAGTGGAACAGTCAGAAGTCTCGGTATTTACTGATTAAGTTTGCCATTTTAGATGGGCACCGTTTGTGGTGCCCTGAAACAATTACAATAGTAGCATCACAGGTCATTGATCACAGATCACCAGAACAGGTATAATAATGACAACGTTTGAAATATTGGAAGAATTACAAAAGTGTGACACAGAGACACGTGGTAAACACATGCTGTTGGGGAAAAAAAACGATGCTGATGGACTTACTGGACTCAGGATTGCCACTATACTTCAATTTGTGAAAACTGCAATATCTGCAAGGTGCAATAAAAGTGCAGTAAAATGAAGTATGCTTATAAGATCTATCAGAACTATATACATTTATCCTTTGGCCTAGTCATCTCACGTGTAACAATTTTTTTTTTGCAAAATATGCTGACAAAAATACAAAATGACCTATGTACAAGACTTCATTGTAGCATCATTGTGGCAGCAAAATACTGGAAAACAATGCTTATTGATAGGAGGTTGGGTGAATAAAGAATGTATATACAGATATAGAGTGATTTCCAGAATATATTTTGAAGTGATAAAAGCAAAATGCAGAGCAGTAATGATATGCTAAATTTTATACAAGAAAGGGAGAGAAAAGTATTACATATGGTATCATCGGATTTAAAGGTGAGCATACTAAAAGAAAGGATGCTTCAGCTAAGTTAAGTAAACCTATAATTGCTTTTTAGCAAAGGTAATAAGCCTATGCTGCCAGGCAGTTCTTTCAGAAAAGCCTCAAGTTAAAGGTAACTTTTTCAGGAGGCTCCAGGAAAAAAGCAGAAGAAACATAAAGGATGTGAGTAAGTGGTGCTGATAAAGCTGTGGTGGAAAGACAAAAACATTATAGGACTACAGTCAGAATACACAATAAGAATTCTACTAGAAGGCTGCAGCATTGACGTAGACAGTTCCCTGATCATCACGAAGGGGCCACTCTAGTTGGTCAAAAATTGTGCTTATAAATGTCTTGGGTTCCTGCCTAAGTAAAAACTAGGAAGAAATCATACTCATGACCTGATAACTGTGGACCTCAGGATAGGTACAGGCAAACTGACTTTCCATAATTTGACAAGACAGGGAACATCCCTAGACAAATTTTTGTTAGATTTATGTACTCCCCAGGAGTCATTTTTGTTTTTCCATAAAGGATAGTACAAGTTTGCAACTAAGCCGTTTTATCAGTCTGTTTCCTGCTTGTAGAATTTTGGGAGACTTAACTCTTATTTTGTCCTCTTTTCATTTAGTACTAGCTGTGAGTGTTCCTGCTAGTATAACATTTTCAGAATCTTTGTGAACTCCTATGTATATTTCATAATTTACTCCATTAAGCAAGATACTTTTTACATAACTTTTCTGGATAATCTCATCTTTATTCCTGGTTTCTGCTGACAAAACTGAGTCATGCCTAATTTCTTCCAAGAGATTTCAGAAAGCTTGAATGGGGTCCTTTGAATGCTGATTGTGTTAGGGTTTTCTAAAAAAAAAAAACCAGTTCACACACAGTCATGCATCTAAGAAATGTGTCATTAGACAGTTCATCATTTATGTGTAAATAGATCATAGAGTATATTTACACAAACCTAGATGGTATGGTCTATGATGATAATAATGAAAAAACTTGAAATATTGCAAGAATTTAAAAAATATGACACAGACTTGAAATGAGCACATGCTGCTGGAAATGGCATCAGTAGATTTGTTCGATGCAGGCGGTCCTCAAACCTTCAGTTTGTAAAATATGTAACAGCTTTGAAACACAGACAAGGCATGCTTGTATCTCTTTCCACTCACATTTTACTATAAGCAGCAAGACGAAACCAGGCTGTACTTTTGCTTGGAAATCTCAGCTAAATATCTGACTTAATCATGTACACTCCCTACCCCCACCCACATAACTGCAGGACACAACTGTCTCTTGCCACTATATAAAAAGGTCACCTGGTTTTCAGTAGCATTCCTCCTTTCTTCCTAGCACACATTTAATGTATTTCGGTCAACAGTCTGTTTTTGACAATTGAGGTGTTCTCTGAGATGATATAAGCCCTGTCTATCATGATCCTCACTTTCTTCTGTGTCCTCACTAGCAGAGTTGTTAACATCCATATTACTAGTTAAAAATCTTATTCAAAGCAGTCTAGGCTTCCCCCCACCCCCATATAATTTGTTTTTTGATTATTTTTGAGTTGACAAGATGTTTTGAAATGTGTATGCATTGTAGAATGGCTAAAACAAGGTAACTGATCTCACGTACTTGCAATGCATATTCACATACTGGCTTTTCCATTGTGTGCCTCATAAGTTTAGCCTCTTCACACTGACCAATTCTAAAGTCTTCTTTACATTTTAAAGTATTTGTTACAGCAACATTCCAAAATCTACATTAGTTTTCTGTTGCTACATAACAAAATTACCACAACTGGAGTGACTTAAACACATAGTTTGGAAGTGAGATGTCCAAAGTCAGTCTGACTCACCAAAGTCAAACAAGTCAAGGCCAGTATTGAAAGATAGCCATTTTTCCTCATGTGAGCAAATTCAAATAAAACAAAAATGCCATCAGACTGTGTGTGTGTGTGTGTGTGTGTGTAAAAGCATAGCTTTCTAAAATTTATATGGAAATGCAAAGGGTCAAGAATAATGGATACAGTTAAGATATCCCGCTCTATTAGATACAGAGTTTATCATAGAGCTGTGGTAGTCAAAACTGAGGTGATGGAAGTCTTGGTTTACTGAACACAAATGAAGTAATGGATCATAATTGAAAATCCCCACTGCAAAACAGTGGGTGAAAGGTAGCCTATCAATACATGGTGCTGAGAAAAATGGGTATCTTTATTTTTTAAAAAAAGCAAATAGGCAACCTACAGAATGGGAGAAGATATTCATGAACTATACATCTAACAAAGGACTTATATCCAGAATCTACAGAGAACTCAAATCAGCAAGAAAAAACCTAATAACCCTATTAAAAAGTGCACAAACAACATGAACAGACATCTGTCAAAAGAAGATATACAAATGGGCAACAAACATGAAAAAATGCTCAACATCACTAATCATCAGGGAAATGCAATTCAAAACCACAGTGAGATACCACTTTATACCAGTCAGAACGGCCATATTAAAAAATCAAAAAGCAATAGATGCTGGCGTGGATGCAGAGAAAAGGGAACGCTTATACACTGTTGGTGGGAGTGTAAATTCATACAAACTCTATGGAAATGGGTATGGGTAATTCTCAAAGAACTAGATCTACCATTTGATCCAGCAATCCCCCTTCTAGGTATCCACTCAGAGGAACAGAAGTTGTCATATGAAAAAGTTACCTGCACCTGCATGTTCATCTCAACACAATTCACAACTGCAAATGTGGAATCAACCTAAATGCCCATCGACCGACCAGTGGAAAATAAAAATATGTCATATCTATCCATAGGAATGCTATCCAGCTACTGCAAAGAATGGAATAATGTTTTGCTGCAAGGTGGATGGAATTGGAAGACATCCTAAGCGAACTAATGCAGGGACAGAAAACCCAACACTGCATGTTCGCATGTGGTGATCAGCCGAGGATCTGCAAAGACATAGAGGATGGTATAGCGGACACTGAAGGAGACTCAGAAAGGGGAGGAGGGGAGGGGGTGGAGGGATGAAGACAGAGGGAGCGTGGGGGGTGTGGGTACGCTTAAAGCCGAAGCCAAAAGCTATTCATACCCCCAAAACTATTGAATTTAAAGAAAGACAAGCCAGGCTCGGTGGCTCAGCCTGTAATCCCGCGCCTTTGGGAGGCTGAGGTGAGTGGATTGCCTGAGCCC